>NW_016107438.1:1061358-1063026 GCF_001604975.1 Cebus imitator
AATCCTTATCTTTTCTTGGCTTCTTGCCAGAATTGAGAGGCAGTTGACTTGATATCTGTGCCTTTGCTTCCCACTGGCCGCATGCCAGGAGGGAGTTCATCAGTTCTTGCAAGATCTACCCAGCTCCAGCCCATCACATCCCCTCCTCTTGGACTCAGACCTGCTTAGACCTCCTTGTCCTTGGCAGAGAAGTCCTTAAATCTGCTTCCATGTGCTTGCTCCTGCGGCTCCCTTGGCAGCATCAGTGCAACTGCAGCTGCAGCCACCTTTGATTCTTTGCCATTCTTATCTTTATTGCTTACACCTTACTGTGACTCACTTGGTTTGTTTCAGTGTCATACCTTTGGTTAATTTGGTGGTTTTTCTGGAGAAGACATAGCTTTGACATAGCTTTGTCTCTAAGTAATTGAACTTCAGAGGCAGCTCACGATAACCTCCAGAAAGAGGACTTTTTCTGTCCTTTGGATTTTAATTAAGTATTGCTGATAAGATAAGCATCCCAGTGGTGGCTTGAAGGGAGACCCTGGCTGGCCCCTGACTCTAGAGAGAAATTGCTGTATCTTTTGCTGTGTATGGATTCCTCCCTCATCTGCTAGAAATTTCTGAGAAGTAAAATGTCCCCTTCTTCTTCCTGTCCGACTCATTCTTTGAGTCATGGTATGTTAGGTTCAGGGAGTCTTACCACTCATGTTTCTGCTCTGTGACTATGATATGAGCTTCCTTACTTACACAGATGGGGATGATCATGCTGGTCTCTCTGGAATGTGTGGCCAATTGCTCACATATGTATAGTTCGAGATTTCTTAATGTGTTCATGGACAGTAATCCCCTTGACATCAGAAATGCAGTCTCTAGGTCAGGTCCAAGGGTGTGCCAGGCTTGCTCAGGAATCTTCTAAAGATGATTAGAGTTGAAGGCCTGCTCTTAATGTAATTTGTGGAGTGCATTAAATACTTCATGCATATACATGCTGAGCTGCTAATTCCAATCCTGGTTTTCATTCCCCTGCCAGAGTGTCACCCGACCTGCAGGCAGTGTCATGGGCCATTGGAGTCTGACTGCATCTCCTGTTACCCTCATGTCTCTCTTACCAATGGGAACTGCAGGACCAGCTGCAGGGAAGAGCAGTTCCTCAACCTCATGGGATACTGTGCTGGTGAGTGAAATTCCCATGGACTCTTGGGAAATTACTAGGCAGCTGCTGGGGCTCGTCATACCAGGCTTAAGGCGGCTCTTGTACTGTCCTTTGTCCTCACATTATGAGCTCTTTTATAGAAGACATTTGTCTCGTGTCTGGAAACTCATGACACTGCTTCCCCTGGGGCATTTAGTAAATACTTGTGAATTTCAGTGGAACATCTAATAATACTCTTGCAAATCCTGAAAATCTCAGACTCTGATATTAATGAAGAGTGAAGTGATGATAATAGTACCTTTATATGCATTCAGAACTTCTTAAGATAGCAAAAAGTGTTCTGCAAACAAGTCACTCCAAGACTTCCTTTCTCTTGTCTGCATTTTGTCCTGCTTTTTTGCTGTGGGGAAGCTTTGCCATCAGCCTCAGACACAAAATTTTAGAGAGATTAACTTTTTCTTTCTTCTTTCTCTTTCTTTCTTTCTTTCTTTCTTTCTTTCTTTCTTTCTTTCTTTCTTTCTTTCTTTCTTTCT
>NW_016107438.1:1063211-1093432 GCF_001604975.1 Cebus imitator
AAAAAAAAAAAAAAAAAAAAAAAAAAAAAAATTAGGGAAGCAGCCTGAAATTTGAATAATGTTGAAACCAGACATTATGTTCCTCTATCCATTCAGACAACAAATGTGTATTTTTGAGTGCCTACCAATGGTCAAATACTCAGAATACAGAAACAGATGAAGGAGACAATGACTCTCCCACCAAACATCCTATAGACTGGGAAGAAGAACTTACTGAGTAATGGGTTATTGTATATTTTTTGACCCACTTCTTCAAATTGTGGGATAAACTTGCAGAGCTTTGCCTTTTAGCAGCTGTTGTCTCAGCTCTGAAGGGGTGAACTGGGGGCATTCTGGAATGCTACTGAGCAAATGGGAAAGGTGAGAAAGCATGCTGAGGGGCTGACCTGGCCATCAGGCTTGTCCTGGGGCAGGAAGGAGGCATGGCCAGTTGTCTAGATCACAGTATCCAGCAGGCATATTCAGTCTGGGATGAGGCTGACATCTCACCTGTTCAATCTGATAGATTGAGGGTGGGCAGGGCACAGCAAGTCAGTGGCTGTGCTCCCTGTGGCTGGTGGTACCATGGTCCAGATGAGCCACTCATTTTTGCATATGACATTAAAGACTAGACATTTGGTATTAAGGTCTATATTCTAAGAAAACCAAACAGTCAAGCACAGGGCTCCAGCCCAGAATGCTGGATTCAGAGCAGAAGCCCAAGTGTAGAGACTGTGCAAACATTTTTAGGTCCAACAAAAAGTAGAAATTCAGAGTCCAGGAGGAAGACTAATCAGAATCCCTATTAGCTGCAGGATGTCTATTGCTAGTGATGTCAGCTGTAGGCAGGATGGTCTTGGAAAGTGTGAAAAATGGGAGATAGTAGTGCCCACCCCCAAAAGAGAATCTGGGGATGGTAGGGGCTATTACAGTTTGTATGTTTGAGGTTATCTGCTTATTATCACTTTAGGACCTGGAGGAGCTGCTACTCTGAGAATTAAATGGCTCCTTACATGGCTAAAGCATATTGGTGGATATTTACTGAGAACCCACTGAGCACAAGGTGCTGAGCTGACATTTGAGGGGATACAGAGGTCTTCCAGGCTACTTAAGGAGGTGAACCAAAGACACAAGTGTAGTTAACAAATGGTACAAAGCAATTTAAGGACAGTAACACCAACCAGTAATAAGGGTGGTAGGAGTTCAAGGTAGGGAGAAGTAACAAGATATGGAAGGCATTACAGAGGAGCTGGAATGCAAAATACTTCCAGAAGAATATCATCAGGAGACAGGCCCAGCAGATATAGCATGTGGGCCATTCATGACTAGCGAGTCATCTAACTTGGGTGAAAAACATGGTTGATATTAAAGCATATTAGATAAAATGGTTGGGAAATTTAAATTCTAACCAGAGTATAAAAAACCCATAGTTTCAGGCCAAAAGTTTTGACTGAATCTTGTGAACAATAGGGCCATGAGAGTTTTGGAGAGGCCTGTAACTTGACTAAGGATGTGTTAAGGCAAGGAATCTGCAAGCTGCACAGAGGATAGACTAACACAAAGAGAGATTAGAGTCAGGGAGAAGAGTCAGAAGGTAGGACCTGAATTATATACTTCATGATGGCTTTTTTTTTTTAAATCTAACTCTGAATGTGGACCCTAAAAAATTTTATACTGGGGCATATTTTAAAAATACATGTTTATATAAAGAGATTGGAAAAATTTAATTTTTAATGACCTCTGTTCTCTCTAATGTCCAGAGTGTTCTTTGATAGTAAATTAGGTGATTAGGAGTTGCATTAATGTTTTAAGGCTTTTTAGGGAACCTTTAGAATGAGAATCATGGGACTGAGCCACTCTGAAAGTCCCCAACCCTAGATGACCAGATCCTACTAAAATAAGCTGAAAAGGAAAATCTTGGCTGTTCTGGGAATTAGGTGTACTAAGTAATGGTTTTAAATGAGGTAACCATTGTCTGGTGCTTAGGAATCCTTTGTTGATTAAAGGCTGGGGTAAAAATATTTATTATAGAAAAGTTTGATCAGTAATTTTAGTTATTGAACTTTCAGAGAACTGTGCTGACCCCAAAGTTCACTTTTCCACTAAATGCCTGACTTTTCTAAACACTTCCACTTCTCTCTGTAGCCTTGCAATGCATTCATGCATGTACGGATCCGTCAAACATTTATGAAGCCCTTGCGCCATCCAGGCACTGTGCTGGGCTCTGGGGATGTAAAGATGAATCAGATACGGTGCTTGCATACAAGAAATGTTCACTTTAGTGAATGAAAATGTTAGTTTGCTATGGCTGCCATAACAAAATACCACAGACTAGATGAGTCAAACAATGGAAATTTATTTTTTCCAAGTTTTGGAGGCTGGAAGTCTAAGATGAAGGTGTCCGCAGGGTTGGCTTTTTTGGAGGCCGCTCTCCTTAGATTGTAGATGGCGGCCCTCTTGCTGCCTCCTCTGTGTACTTGCACCCCTGGTGTCTCTCTGCATGTCCTAATCTTCTCCTTATAGCTATATGGGTCACATTGGATCAGGACCCATCCCTTAAGATCCTTATTTTAACTTAATTACCTTTTTAGAGGCCCTATATTCAACTACAGACATTCTGAAGTACTGGGGATAGGCCCTCAACCTATGAATTTTGGGAGGGACTAATTCAGCTCATAACAGAAAGGGGTGTGTGTTTAGTATGATGTGGAATTCCATGCACAGCACAGGATATGAGATGAGCCTATGGGATAAGACCGTGACCCACACTGGAGGGTGTGTATGTGTGTGGAGTGGCTATGAAAGCTTTCTGGAGGATGTCATAACTGAGATGATTTTAAAGGTGAATGAGAATTAGAGTTTGGGGTTTGCAGGCAGAATATTTCAGAAAATGGGCCAAAGAGGATTGAGACACCCATAAAGAGCTGAGTCCTATGGGACAGGTGGGACTTGAATTGAGTGGGGGGGCAGGACTGGTCACGAGGGCCTTGGTACACCTGCGGGGATCCCTCAAAGGTTCTGGGAAGCATCACGATTGCATTTCTGTGAAGAGAAGCATCTATGGAAGATAGCTTAGAAGAAAAGACTGAGGCAGAAAGTTCTTTAGGAGATAGCTGCAGAAACCCAGATGAAAGAAATCCTTTAATGAAAACATTCCTGAGGGAATAAAGAGAAGGGAACATGATTTCACCAGGTATTAATAGTACGTGAAGTTGACTCATCTAAGATTGCTGTTTTGTTGCAAAAATAGTCCAAGTGGCAATTCCCTATGATTTAACATAATAGAAGCAACAGAGGTTGGTGCTCCCTCAGCCCTAGGGGTGAGGGAAAAGGAACTTTGCAGATAGTTTCCAGGTTTCTGGTCACAGAAATTTGAGGGATGGGAGTACCATTTACCAAGGTTAGGAATAGATCTAAGAGGCAGTAGGAAAACAGTGTGCTTGAATTAGGCCAAACTGAATTGGGGGTGACATTGACATTGGACATCCCAGAATGTCTCTCCAGGAGGAGTGGACAGGCTTCTTACCATAGCTACTAGGAGCTTGTCTCCTCTTTTAGTGTTGCCCTGAACCTAAAGTCCTAGAATTTTTTTAACTAAAGTATTGCCTTGGTTGGGTCATAGTTACCTCATAGAATGTTCAGGTGACTTTTATCTGAATTCAGGAAGGTGTTAGGAGAAACCATGTGATGACAGACAAAGCCAAAGATAATCTACCACTGTGCGGGGCTGTCAGTGGAATGTCCTCTCTGTGTCCTTGGGAAGTCCTAGCTTACAGGAAGTCCCGGAGAAGGGCCCTCTCTGCCCACTCTTTTGTGTATGTCCGAGCGCCTCCAGGATGGTGGGGTTTCCTCTCAGGATGTATTCTCTATTTGACCCATAACTGAGATTATCATCCACGACCTGTTTAAAAAAGAAAATTACATCCATCTAGCACACCGACAAAGTAAACCCATTCTGGGAGCAGGTCCAGTAACCTCAGTGTGTCTCACATATGGAAACGTCATATGTGTGGGGTTTCTTTCTCCAAGCTTATCAAAGCAAATATAAAGTAAGTGAGATTTAGGCCAGAGCTGAAAGTTTTCAACAAAGATAAATGAACCGGGGTGAGAGGCAGCTGTGCTTAATTGTGGGTGACATGGATATGTGCTAAGGAAAGCCGGGTTTTCTTTTTTCATAAATTAAAACAATTTTTTTTTTGCCCATATCTCAACAACATTAACAGAAAATTCCAAAACCTGAGGTGCTTTTTTCATTTCTCTTTCTCAGCTAAAAGCTTTCTCTTGTTCATATAATAGGGTAAGAATTAAAAGAAAACCAGATAAAAACCTGGTGGGGGAGTGTTCACCTGCAGATGCATTTTTTAAAACATGCTTTGAGTTTTGTGGACTGCCTGATGGGATGGCTATGTTTTTGAGTTCTTATGTAGGATGAAGATAATATCAAGAGTAATATTGCAGAGGGGAAGACCTGAAAATTAAAACAGTTGATTTTTTAGGGTAGTAAAAGTCTGGGGGATTAAAAATGTATTATTGTTTATGAAGTAATTTTTTAACGTGGGTTCACTCATTCCACAAATCTGTGTGAGAATGTAAACAAAAGAAGACAAGTGTGAGTAAAGAAATATTACTTCAAGTATTTTCCATACTGTATTCCTATTCCACAGAATTCAAATTCTAAGTAATGGTTAATAGGTGTTACATGCAAAACAAAAACAAAAAAACCTCCTGGCCAAATAAATTTGGGATTGACTGGGCTACATAAAGGTAAGCAACTTTCTTTATTGCAAGATTTCTGAGAACCTTAAAAATGCATATTTGTGCTGTGAATCTTTAAGATGAAGATGGCTGAACATCATTTCCTAAGCATTGAATGAAAGACCCGCACCCTTTATTATAGCCTCTTTCACAGGGCTAGCCAGTGGTATGAAGAACAGTATTTGGGAAGTCCTGAACTAACTGATATTAATACTTGGAACAATTGGTTTGCACTCCCTAAAGGTAAAAGGAAATTATGAACCTGTACGCAGGTTGTAGACCAACCCACTTCCCTGCCTACTCCCTCCCTCTCACCCTCTCTCCCTTGTGCTCTTCCTGCTTTCTTTTCTCTGTGGGCAGGCAGAGGGGTCACCCAAGGAAGTGCGTGTTTACCACCCTTTTGCCTGCTGAACAGCATTGCTGTTAACATTTTTCTTCCACATCATAAATAAACACTTTTGAGTCCCTTCCATGATTTTTCCCATTTTTGTCACCACTTCTGAAAGAAGGGCCCTAAAAATGTGGTGAAAAAGTAAAATTGCTCAAATTTAAAAAACAACACATCTGTATTTTGAAATAAGCTGATACAACTGCAGCACTGAATAATGGGGGAAAAGCCCAGTTCAAGTTGGACATAATTAAGAACCCGGAAGGGAGCCCTGTGTGAGCCAGGACACCAGCTCTCTGTCTCCTTCCAGATACAGTAACTGGAAGCCAGAGAAGTGACAGCCAGTTCTGATTTAAAGCAGCTTCTACGGTGCGGGGGAGGTGGGTTGGCACCACCCTACATCTTGCTGTGGCTGCTTCTGTGGTTATAAATGGAAAGGAAGAAAAGAGGCATAAACTTTAAACAAGTAGCAGTTCTTGCCTTATTTTGATCACCAAATCCTACCCATCCATCCCTCAATGCCTGGCTCAGATTCCTTCCCCTTCAGGACCGGCTTCTTCTTGGCATCTCCCCTGTTAGAATTTCTAGTATGCTGATTATTTCTACCACTTTACCTAGCACTTGGGCTTTGAGCAGCTCACGTTCTCTATGAGTGATCTTTGCGTGGGTATCTAATAATAGGTGCCGGTTCTGAGGGCTTATCATGTGAAAAGTACTGTGCTAATTGCTTTGAATGCATTTTGCCATTTAACATTCACAATCATCCTCCAAGGTAGGTACTAATTTTATCCCCATTTTTACATATAAGGAAACTGAAACTGGCTAAGAGAGGTTAAGTACTGACTCCAAATTATAAAATTCAAGAATGATTGAGCCAAGATTGGAACCCAGAGAACGTGTTTCCAGAGTCCACATACTTAACCATTTTGTACTCCATGGCGCAAGTACAATTGCTTGCATGCAACTGGGGCTGAAGAGTGAATTTTTTTTTTTGGTTGGTGAATTAAAAAGTGGATTAGTAGGCAGATTACTTGATTGGTGGATTAAAGGTCACTGTGTTAAATAGAGTGGCTGGAGAGGCATTGTTGGGAAACATTGCAAAAACTTGCTAGTCTGTTTTAAATACTAAGGAAGCTGATTTAGACTGCCATGTGTACCTGCATTCCCATTGTATTTGATCCTTACTAAATGAATAAACTTCAAAGAAAAACATTAATGTATACTAAATTTTAATAATTTATATCACTCCACATTTACTTTAATCTTTTTCAATATATACATACGTGTATTGTTTTCAGTTGTAGTGAACAGCTACTGTATTTCTTTTTTCTGTTCTCTAAAACATCACTTTAAATGACATATTTCCATATGTTAGCAAATATTGGAAGAATCCACGTAATTGTCATTTTTAATGCTAAGTCATATTCCGTTGTGTTTGGGTAACTTAATTTTGTCATTTTCATGTTGTGAAAAGATGTAAAAAGCAGGAGATAGATTTACCGCTTGGTCCATGGCAGGTTAAATATGATTTCTAAGGCTACAGCTGTGACTAGATATGTGTTTCATGTCATTATTAATAGTAGTAATGGTGTCTTTATGTTTTATAATTTTCGAAGCATTTTCTCATGGATCTTCCCCTTTAATCATACCCAGAACCCCCCCTGCAGAATTGGAAATGCTAGTAATTCCCATTTTGTTGTCTGATGAATTAAGACTCAGTACAGTGCCAAGCTAGCACTTGGATGGTCCTCAAGAACTGTTGGGTAGAATTAAGGACTTGAATCAGCTGTCCTCATGTCTAATTCTCTTCTAATGCCTCATATGATAATTATGACAAGGATCTTTCTTCTTGATGTGAGTCATATTTTGGTTCTTATCTTTTCTTTTTCACCTTCCTCTGTATTCCATCTAGTCCTGTTCTTCTCTCTATATTTTTTCAATTTGCTTGCTCTATTTTTTTTTAACTCTTGCTTCTTTATTTTCCTTATCTTCTTTTTTCGTAATGCACTTTCTTTTCTTATTTCTCATCATGTCGCCCTGTCTCTTATTGCTTGAACTATGAATTGCATATCTACCCTCTGTACAGAACTTTCAATGATTGTCTCTTCCCTGTTCTCCCAAATTTTGTTTCATTTAAGAGATCAATCTGTATGCAAAGGGATGATTGAACATTTCAAGGCATTTATTGTTTTTTGAGCTTTTCCTTTCAGGAAAAAAGAACATGACCTATGCTTAAATTGAATCCTTCCTAAATTAAAAAAGAAAAAAATCTTGTATTTTCTCCTTCATGTGACTTTTACCAAACAATACCTTACCTAGCTTTTGTAATGAGAGAAGGACCTTACTTGTAAGCTCCCAACTTGTAAAAGCTCCCAACGAAGTCAGGATTGCTGTTGCTTCCTAATAACTATAGGACAGGGCCTGAATTGCAGAGACGGTTTTTGTGGGTGTATGTTAAAAGAACACGGCTGAATTGAGACTTACAGGTTATCTTCTTCAGTACTAAAGGTAGCATATACCTGTACTAAGGCTACATATACCTGCTTTTACACACCTGTGAATTTCTGTGGCTTACTGTTAATGGGGAAAACTAGTGAATCGGTTGCAAACATAAGCATCAGCATCAATATCAATTCTGATTGGGCCCACTACAGATAAAGAATCATAACTCATGTTTATTGAACACTCACTGTGTGCCAGCTCGTCACATATATTATGTCATTTAATTCTGCCTGCAAGAACAGGAAGTTGGTACTGTGATTAGTACCATCTGCATTTTACAGGCCAAGATAAGTTTAGAGATGAGATTGGAGATGTTAACACATTTACTCAAAGTGTCACAGCTAGTAAGCTCTGGAGCTGGGCTTTGAATCCAAGGAGTGCCACTTCAGAAGGCACATATGTGATCACTGTATCATCAGCCCTCATCACTGATCAAGTTTCCATAAGACCCTCTCTGCTTCTCGACATTATTTTATTCACTTCTTTTTGATGCTCTATGGTTTTGACCCTCATGGTCTTCCCACACACCCCCTACACTCTCTCTGCTTCCCGACATCATTTAATTCACTTCTCTTTGATGCCCTGTGCATCATGGCCTCATGGCCTTCCAACACACTCCCTACATTCCCTCTTCACTCTCTGTCTACAACTCTGCTTTCTTTTTGTTTAGAAGATTTATATTATCTGATAACATAAAACAAACAAACCTCATCTTTTCTCCTCACATTCATCTCCCTCCCTCTCTCTTTATTTTTCCTGCTCCTTTCCCCTATCTTCTTTCCTCCGGGGCCCTTGCATCTTTCACAGCTTAAATCTTCATTTCTATTTTCTTCTTAGGTTTCATCCCAAGTGCATGTGCTAATCCCCCCCCCCATCCTCATTTCTCTCTTCCTGCTGGATATCCAATCACCGGAAAACTCCAAAGAAAACACTTCATCTTCATCCCTCCCACCTCCACAGTGCTTTTCTTCCTTCTCCTTACTTCCTTGTCCACCCACTACTCATTTTTCCATTGACACAACTCCAAACCATTGAATTACCTTTTCTTCTTAACAACCCCTCTTTTACATTGGAATCACTGCCATATCTCGTAGATTCTATGTGTGCAAACTGTTTAAGGTTATATTCCCTTTTCTCTGTATCTGATGCAAAAACCCCAAGCTCTTCTTTCTCAGATGACAGCTTCATTTTTCTCTTTCTGCTAGAGGCTCTGCCTCACTAAAGCTCTCCTAGTCCTTCCCAAGAGGAGGAGGAGAACTTTTCTTGAATATCAGATTTGGTTTACAAAACACTCGTTGACACTCAAAACTTGTCGATGCCTTCCCATTGCCTATTGCATTAGCTGTAAATCCTTCACTCTGATTTTCAAGGTCCGTGCTTTCCTTGGTTCCCAAGTGAACATACAGAGCTCCAGCCATGCTGATTCTCTTCTCACGCCACACTGCTCCACTCCTGTGTGTGCTATTACGTATTCTTCCGTTCTAACAAGGATGTCCTCGCTGGCACCATCTGCAAACATCAAATAAGCATTCAGGTTCAAGTTCCTCGTATTCACTTTGGATAAAATATTCTCTGATTCTTCTTTGACACCTGTTGCATTTTGGATGTATTTTTTGGTCATCCCTTCGTAAGCATTTGAGAGAAGGTTTCCGGTCCGATTGTAGTACCTTCCACAGTGCCTCATACTCAGCTGACTTGCCGTAAATGTTAATTGAAGTGAACTGTTTTCTTTGGAGGGCAGTGGCGCGGCCTCCGCTCATTATCTGCCTCCAGGTTCAAGTGATTCTCCTGCCTCGGCCTCCCGAGTAGCTGGGACTACAGACGCACACCACCACACCTGGTTATTTTTGCATTTTAGTAAAGTCAGGGTTTCACCATGTTGACTAGGATGGTCTCCATCCCTTGACCTCGTGATCTGCTTACCTTGGCCTCCCAAAGGGTTGGGATTACAGGCGTGAGCCACTGCACCTGGCCGTGAACTGTTTTCTGTTTTGGAGCTAAACCAAGTAAAACATAAATTGGATACAAAGCTTCAAGATACATGGTAAGAGTGATGCTTATGATACCTTGTTGGCAGTGCAAGGTGGCACCAAAACCTAGAGCTTTCCTTTTAAATTTGACACTGCCACTCACCACCCCCCTTTACTGTCCCCTCTTCAAGCTGCTTCCTTGGCTCCTACGGCAGCCCTCCAAGCACATTGGTGAATTTGTCAACGCTGCGCAGAAGTCACTGCCCTATAACATGAAGTTCATTCTGTTGTCATGTTTTATTTGGTTAGTTTTTTTCAGAGAAAAACAATAGCCACAGACACTGAAGAAAGAAGTTTCATTTGGTTGGTTGGTTTTGTTTTGCTTTGTAGCTTTTGTACTAATTCAAAGCCTCTAAAAAGACTACATGATTTCTAAGAGCTTACGGGTGAGCTAAGCACTAACTAATGATCAAAAGGAAAAGAGAATTCTTTCTCTTCTGCCATGTGTATGTTATTTTCTGGATTCCTGCCATACTTATCTCACAAGTAGAAACTCATCAATTTTAAAAAGTGACATTAGAATTCAAATTCTATGCCCTTTAAAGGCCCTGAGTTTTGGCGTGAAATCATTTCTTTTTCACCTGACAGAGAACAGCTACAAGTGCTGATTATTTTAACCACTTCCAAATGCATTTAATGTGGTTGCATTAAGAACCTAATCGACTGACAGGACATTATTAAAAATCTCACTGTGTGCCTAAATTTGTTTTTATAGGTCATTATTTATCAGCTAAGGAGTCACTGCTCCATAAAACCAACATCCAAAGCCATTGCGTCGACAGTACACATTTACTTTAATATCATCAAACTTTTTTGATTTTGCTCCAACGACATGAAATAAATTACCTCACTGCCATGTGCTTCCATCCATCATGATTGTGGGTAATCCTCACTGATCCTTGAAGCAGAGCCTTTGTGATTTGAAGAAAGCATCACATAGTGATGACCACATGCAATTTCCTCACAGCTGCAGGGTGACATATTAGAGGATTCTACAGCTGCTGAGTCAAAATATTAATTTTTTAATCTGTTTAAATTTCTAGCATGTGTACATGTTGTGCATATTTAGAAAACAAATGGAATCTTCTGCTTGCTTAAAAACAATAAAATGCATTTATTTCAGCTGGAGCTAGTACACCATTTTTAGGCTATCTTGTAGTGTATTTATTAATTTGCTTGTTTACAGTTCTAATTCACTGCATTTATTAGCAAGGAGGTACATCTACAAACAACTGGAATTCCATCGGTTCTCCCCTACCCCCCCTCCACACACTTATTATACATCAGTAATCTGAAACAGGCTAAGCGTAAATGCATTCTGGGCCTCTCTTCTTTCCTTGTGACTCTTAATAAGTCTTATGTTTAAAGACTCTTTACTTTAATTGTAATAGTGACAAACAAGAATTTACTTGCTGAGTAGTAGTGGGAGAAATCTGAGAGACAGGCTCCAGAATAGGCACTGTTTTTAAGCAATGAACGGATGCATGCTCCCTATTTAAACATATTTGAGGTCAGCCTCCCTTTTCTTGATTACAGGCAGGAAGGTCAGATGCAGATACCTTGCTGCACAGATGGGGCTTTTTGGATGGAACATTAATCCTTGCAGAAGCTGCTAGAGTGGTGGGTTGGAAATTCAATTCCCTTATTTTAGTAACTGCAGTCTGGTGCAAGTTAGGCAGTGACAGTATACACTTCCTCTAGTGTATCCTGTGAAATTGTTGTCAATATCACTTGTGGGCAGGAACAGGCATGGAAGGCAGACTAGAGTATTTTAGAGGGAATTCATCCTGGAATTTGTTGGTCTCTCTGAGGATGCTGCCATTTTAAGGATGCAGCTTCTGATAGATGTGTTCCTATGGTGTGGGCCCATTAAAGGGTTCATCAGACAGTTACCACCAAATGAGAAGAATTCAAGAGTTCCCTCCAGATCAGATTAGTTTGTAGAAAAATATGCCCATGGGCTTTACTGTGAATAAAGTGACTGGTGTCATAGCAGTTTATTGGGTCACATAGTTACCTCTCACGGTGCCTGGAGGTGGGGCTCATACCACCTCTTAATTATGTTTAGATTGTATAATTACAGCCAAGGAGTGACCTTTTTTTCCTGGCCTGAAGTGGACTTTGAAAACCAGGTAATGCAACCCATATTGATGTTTTTCATGGGCTTCTAAATTCTCCATAATTTCCTAGTATTTTTACTCCAATAATTTTCTTCCCTCTAACAGCTGTGTAGGAGCTACCTACTAGGTATCACTGATTTGGCCAAATTCCACTTTGTTTTTCTTTTAAAAGGAATTTTGAGAACTGACTATGAGTGAAAAGGTCTTCCCCAGGCATGCAGAGACAAACCAAGTGTGTTTTTCTTCCTTCTCAAGTGTCTCCATTCCTGGTCACAATAGTTTTCATGTATTTGCATAATAATATGCTTAATATGCCTACTCCAGCATATCTAGCCCCTTGAAAACAAGCAGAGGGACGTTTTTGACAGAAAAGGGGCTTCTGCAGATGTAATGGAGGGGAGGAGGAGAGGGAACAGTAAGGAGCCTGCTTTCCTTCCCCAGCAAAAGTTTTGTGGCAAGAGCTGCTATGTGTCAGAATTTTCTTGATTGTTAGTTTTCAGCTTTGGTTTGATGTCTTCTCCTAATATAAGCTGCCTTTCATATAAAAAAAATTCTAATTTAAATCTTTAACAAAAACACAGAGTCCTTGGTAAATAAACTGAAAAAAAGACATACACACACACACACACACACACAGAGAGAGAGAGAGAGAGGGAGAGAGAGATTGATTGATTCCCAATTGCCTTTACCATAAAATCCAGACTCCTTTTCTTGACTTACAACGTCTTCCAAATCTGGCCTGCCCAGGTCCTGAGTGACTCTTTTGTGTGTTCTTTAAGATCCAGCCATGTTGAACTTTTCTCTGTTCTTTGAAGGCATCCTGTTCTACTGAACTGCTGGGTTGCCTTACCTTCCCTCCTGTTGGAACTCTTTCCAAACATTCTCCCCCTGCCCTGCTCCTCTTGCAGCTAACTGCTACCAGTGTTCTTGTCTCAGCCTCCTCTGGGAGGTCTTCCCTGCCCCCTGGACTGATTTGGTACCCCTGTTATATACTTTCATGGCACCCTGTCATTATCCCTGCAGCATTCTACAGGATGCTTGTAATAGCCCATGCCAGTCCTGCATCTCAGTGTCCACTGTGTTTTCATGTTGCTCAGCACACGGTGCCCCCATGACAAAACTTGGGAGACAGCCCTCTTTAAGGCAAGAAACACAGCCCAAGCCCACTGTACCACTGGAACTCTTGAACATTCTACTGGGTTACTTCCAACCTGTTCCATAAGAGGAGCAGGCAAGAGCAAAGGGAATGGTCTCTCTGCATTTTCTTCCTCTTCAGCTTGAAGGTTTTTTAGTTTGGGGTAAGGAGGTGGAAAGTGTAGGGGTGGTGTTGATGGGCAAGGGCGTGGCTCTGTTAGTTCCAATGCACATTCAAGAACTCTTCTGGCTAGGTGAGGTGGCTCATACCTGTAATCCCTGCACTTTGGGAAGCCAAGGAGGGAAGATTGCTAGAAGCCAGGAGTTTGACACCAGCCTGGGCAATATAGTGAGACTCCTGTCTATATGAAAAATAAAAGAATTAGGTGGGCCTGATGGTTTATACCTATAGGTCCAGCTACTCAAGAGACCGAAGTAGGAGGATCCTGGATCCCTGAGTTTGAAGTTTCAGTAAGCTATGATTTTGCCACTGGACTCCAGTGTGGGCAACAGTGGGATACCCTGTCTTAAAAAAACAAATTTTTTTTTATTTCTATCTCTTGTGCCCTGGGTATAAGTATAGTGTCTTTGTGGGTCTGATTTTGACCCCATGTTTCCTGGTCCAATGGGGGATGGTAGCAGTGGATGAGGAAGGAACTCACTGATTGATACCTCAGTTCATTATTAGGTTATGCATATTAAGTACTCAATTAAAATGATATATCCAAAGCCATTTTTCCCTACCATGCTGAAAGTTGTAGGGGTATAGTAGCCATTTGAATCTTTTTGTTGTTTCAATGAAAAAAAAATTTTAATAGTCAACCTCACTTATAATAAAAGAAATACAAAGTAAAACAATGACCCCAATTTTCACCAACCAAATTAGACAAGATTGGTTTACTATTTTTAAATCTCTTAGCACTGGCAAAATCATGATGAAACAGTCTCAGAAATGGCTCTTGAAATACAAATTGATAGAAACTTTCTTGAATGAAATTTATAATATCAATTAAGAATTTTACATTTTTTTCATGCCTGTGGTGGTTAAAAGTGTATGCTCTGGAATTAACCTGTATGTGATATGTGTAAGCAAATGACTTAAGCTGTCAGAGTCTCAGTTTCCCCATTTATAAAATGGGGATAATAACATTGCCTACTTTTTTCTTCAAATGAAATTATGTGTTTATAATAATTAATACTTTGCCCAATGTATACTCAGAGCTCAATAAATGTAAACTATAAAATAATATGAATTGTACCCTTTTGACACTGTCCTTTAGGAAATAATCTGAGATGCAGACAAAGATTTGTGCACAAAAATGTTATCATAGCCTTAGTTATAAAAGTGAAGACAAATTATAAGTAAATGTTCAAACCATAAGAAAAATGCAGTATTTTTGTTTGCATACTTAGTACTGGAATATGAAGCTGCTAAAAATGACGTTTACAGAGTCCCTAATGACATGTGGGAATACTGATGATATTGAGTATGTAAAATTGTATAGAAAAAGAACTAAATGAAGAAATGTCAATGTTAGCAGTTATTGACCCTAAAAAAACATGCTTAGTGTGATTTTTATGCTTATTTATACTCTGTAAAAATATGTTTCATGTTTTCTCTTCCATGGTTTACTTTGTAGTCAGAAAAAAAAATCTCTAGATTCCTGTCTGAACCTGCTCAGCCCTTCTGTGTAGATTACAGCAGCCCCAGACTTGTACCTGAAGCCTGCTCGCAGGTGGTGCCCTGTGGGACCGGCTACTTGTAGCCTGTCTTGCCTGAGTTTTGTGGTCTGCCCTAGGGAACTATACTTTTCTAGTTGTAAGACAGAACATTGATATTAATCCTTAAGCACTTGTTGCTCTGATTTCTGGCTTCTTTCTGTGCAGATCATTACTTATTTTGAGGTCTCCCAAGAAACTCTCTCCTACAAAGTGATTTTGACTTCAAGCCTCTGAAGACAAAAGCATTTCCTAGGTTTTAGGGATTTATTATTCTTTTCAGCTTGATTTAATAAAAATCAGCCAGCCAACCCTGAGAGCCTAATTATATAATTGGTCCTCTGTTGGGGGCTTCCATATGACGGAGCTGGGAAGGAAAGTTTGCATGAGTGGATTAACATGGGTGCCACTCAGGTTGTTGCTTTGGAATGAGTCTGTTCATAGGATTGGGTGTTCAACATGACTTTTTAAACCATATAATGAATATAGGTAGTGAACAAAAAGAGTCAGAGAATTCAATTTTCCACATTCAAGTGTTTATAATCTCCTGTGTGAGGCAGAACTATAAACTAACTTGGATAAATGTGATGCATTGGGCAACTCGGAGCTGATCGTTTTATATTTTCAGGTGTCCTGTACTGATTTCTCCTTTGACTCTGGGCACTCCATCATGCAATATATGTTTGGGGACTGATCTGATGCTTTCTTATGGCTTAACATGGAGCTGTGGAAGGAAGCAGAGAGAGGCGCTTAGTAATTTCAGAGTCTCCAACTCTTGAGACCTTTCCATTGACTTCTGGCATTTGTGTACCCAAATCTGCCAAACAGCCATGTCTGGTTTAAGACCTCCAGGGACTTGATTAGGAGGATAGAAAAAGTTAAAGGCCATACAATAAAATAAATAAATGGGAAAAATAAATAAATAAATAAATAAATAAAAAAGAAAAAGTTAAAGGCTATGAGGAACCCCTACATTTATAAGTTGGTTGGAGGTGGCTTATAAATGTAGGAGTTCCTCATAGCCTTTAACTTTTAGGCACAGAAGTAGAACCCAGCCTAGAAGGGCACTTGTGTGACTCATGCTGAGAGGAGAGAGTTTTGAGGAGGAGGGCTGGTCAGCAGTGCCTTGTGTTGCAGAGATTTCTGGTAGGATAAGGAATTAGAGGAGGCCATTAGATACGGTCCTTAAGAGACCATCAGAGACCTTTTCAAGAGCAATACCACAGTAAAATGTGCTGAAGACAGATTACAATGAAATGAGGAGTTAGAGAGGCAAGGAAGTTGGATGGTGAAGGGATGGCAAGAGACAAGGTATCTGTAGATAAATGTTTTTAGGACAGTAGGCGGTGGAGAGCATGTTTGGAAGTTGAGGTTGAGGAGAGAGTGAAGAGAGATAGAGGAAAGCAGGTGGAATAATACTGAAAACTGGATCAAGTATATGGGCGGAGGCATTAGCCATTTTATCCTGGGAGAAGGGAGGAAATGAAGTAAAAATGGGAATAGATAGATGTTTTGAGGTTGAAAGAAATGAATCCAGGATGCTATGCTTAATGATGTAGATGAGATCACCTGGGAAGACATGAATGGGTGGGCAGAGTGGCGTGGTGACTTGAGAAGAGTAATAAGGGTTTAAAAGCACTGCTGGGTGATGGGGAAGGAACGTCCATAACCTGCTCCAGATTCCTTTAGAATAATTAACACACGTTACACTCCTTATTTAAACAGAGATCTAAAGATCAGATAAATCCATAAATACTTACTTGTTGTACCCACAAAATACTGCAGGGGTCTGCTGACTTTTTCTTGAAAGCATCCCCTGGGAGATTATTCTTTTATGTTTCTCTAATTGCATGCTAGAGAAAGCATCTGTTAGATGCAACTAGTCTTTAGACCACTGAACACCTGCAGATCTTGTTGATGCGTGCCCAAGTTCAGAAAGCTCTGGAAGAAATTGCTTTAAAGAGGAGAGGCCATGGCTTTTAAATAATGGAGTCTTAAATCTGTAGTGTTTCCTAGGTTTCCAATCCTAACATTTACCCACTTGTTAAGGTAATCATAAAACACCATCACCTTCATTTGCTCTTGCAACTTTTGAAGTTTTAAAAATTTCCCTTTGCACAGCTGGGATTGTGCTCCTGGCACTGTGAGGAAGGCACAGGGAAGAGAGAACAAAGTGCTTGGCATCATGTGGAAACCATACACCAAATCTGGGGAAAGTAGCCTCCTTCTCATATTTCCCTCAATTCAGTCATAATTTCCTTTGTAATTTACTGGAGGACTGACATGAGGATTAAATTGGCTTTCAGGATATCATGAATTGTTCCTAATATTGGCAAAAGGCTTCTCGCAATTTGTTACTCCCAATGTTCAGAGAAAGGTCAGTGACTGTTAGTTTGTATGCTGCCAGAAGAATCAGCATTTTTGAGGCAGACTTTCTTGGCTTAAGTTCTAGGATGGCTATAAAGGCCCTCTGAAGGGTTCTCATGTGGATGAGTGGGCACTCGACATGGAAGGGAGCTCTGCTTCGTGTACAGGGAACACATCCAGATGATCAACAATTAGGAAAGTACCACCAACAGTATACAGAGAAAGACCTGTTTTAAGAGATTTTAGGGGCAGGCAATCTGTTTCACTAACATGGATTTTTCTAGAAATCACAATCTCTACTACAGACTTGAGATGAAACAAGATATTTTGGGGCCAAGGGTGGTGCATTAACAAGTACAAACAAGTGCTTTGAATCCTACAGGGGAAGATGGAACGGCCACATAACCAGAACTCTTTCTTCTATTTTCTTTTTTCTAGATCTTACTCCTTTTTCATTTTAGGTGGGTAAACTGAGATTTGTGGGTTTTCTCCTGCCTTTGGGATAAAGGATGATAAACGGGACTTAAAGGGTAATTACCACTTGAAAGCAGGAAGTTTTCACCTACAAAGGAAGCTGAATACACTTTATTAGAGGGTGACCATTATATGAGTGAGAACAAGAGACAGTGTTGTCTGGACAAAATAATTTGTTTTATATCTTTAGTCCCAACTGATATTACAGAGCTACTATGTACTATGTATTGGATCATAAAAATGACTTTTCAACTCACAACTCTTCTCATAACTTTATCTCTTGTTAAAGACTAAAATTTTCCAGCAACTCAATCCAATTATTTACTAACCCCAGTCCATTCGTACTGAAGGCTGAGACTGGCGTACAGACTCCGGAAGGCCAAATCTGTGAGAAGGAGCCTTGTGGAGGGCTTAGGAACCCTGTTGATGCAGGATTTTTATCAGATCCTCTGCTGGACTCACAGCAGTGGTGCCTCATCTGCTCAGCCTGCTGTGCTTGACTCCTTGTGGGAGAGAACATGTGAGTTAGTGAGCGCAAGACCCGGCTGGCCACTCCGGGCACTGACACAGGAGCAAGCTCCATGTGAGGCCTGCGGTCAAATGAGGCAGGTCGCCTCAGGGGAAACATGGTGGCACCCAGGTGAGGGTACCCATGACCCTGAAGCCCCAGAGTGCTCTTTTATTCTCCCTGTCTGCAGTCTGACAGATGGTGGTGTGTTAGCAGCTCAGTTGGCCTCATGCCTTGTTGCCTGGGGCAGCTGCCCTCTGCTGGTGAGGGCAAAGGGCTGGTGTGATAGCCTTCGCTGGGTACCAGCACTTGGTGGGTCCCAAGCTCTTGTCCAGTGCCCACAAAAAATGAAGTCACACAGACAATTCAATGATGGTGAAAGTGGAGAATTTTATTGAGTGATGAAAACATTTCTCAGCAGAAAGTGGAGCTAGAGAGGAGACAAGAAGGACAGGTTGTCTTCCTCCAAAATCAGGTTGTCTCTTCCCCAGAGTCAGGCTATCTTTCCTCTACTGACTGAGTCTGGGGTCTGTATAGGTACAGAATGGAGGTGGGGCAGGCCATAGGTAGTTTTGGAAAAGGCAACATTCAATTGGTAGAAAGGCATGATTCAGAAAGAACCAGTTGGGAGAAGGCAGGCAAACAGGAATAGAAATTCATTCTTTGAACTTTGCGCCATGTGTTTCAGGCTTTTTTTTTTTTTTTTTTTTTTATGGTGAAGGTGGGGTTTCACCAGGGACCCACCCCTGTCTTCCTAGAATTTCTCTGCCTCCTGCCTCTATTATTGTGAAGGAAGCGGGTGGGTGAAGCTGTACTCCAGTCTCAGACCCCCAGGGGAGATGTCGATAGTAACGATCTTACTGCTTCTGTTAGTCTGGAAGTTCTCTCTATACTCCTAGCAAGTGTCCATCACACGACATTCTTGTATTTAAAGGTCATTTCATTGGAAAGGGATGAAAACTCTCGGCCTGGCCATTTGCTATAAACTTCAAACACACAATTTGTACAGGTCCCAAGTTTCTACTTTACTGAAATACACTGCCTTTGGGCTACTCTTCAGCTGTCAGCTGCAGTGTTGGTAATTGAAATCCCTTCTACCCTTTGGTGCAGTGATGAGACTTTGTGCTCATGAGCACCCGTGCTTTCTCTCTGCTCCCCTTCCGCCTCCAGACTGCCACCCCCTGTGCCAGCACTGTGCAGCTGATCTCCACAACACCGGGAGTATATGTCTGAGGTGCCAGAATGCCCACTATCTGCTGCTTGGGGACCACTGTGTTCCTGACTGCCCTTCAGGATACTATGCAGAGAGAGGAGCTTGCAAAAGTGAGTAAGCGCTGGACTCAGGAGCTGGGGCTGCCGCCTGAGGTTCTCTTAAGGGGAATTGCTGAGAAGGCTTGAAGTTCCCTGTGAGTGGAGGCAGGAAGCATGCCATGGGGCTGTAAACCAGACCTGCCAATGTTCTCAATGTTGGGACTTTATTACCCACACTTGGGATGCTGCTTTGGAAGAGAATCTGACATCATGGTTTCTGTTGTGTCTTTTTTCCTCTGCAGAATGCCACTCCTCCTGCAGAACCTGCCAGGGCAGAGGACCTTTCTCCTGTTCCTCATGTGACACCAACCTCGTGCTGTCCCACACTGGCACCTGCAGCACCACCTGCTTCCCTGGGTACTATCCTGATGACAATCATGTTTGCCAGGGTGGGTTTTTCCAATGAACTTTCTTTCCTGCCTTTCTGGAGCTATTGAAAGAAATGCGAGGTTCTTACTTACATCTTCTCAACTGGTAGCCTTCATTTTTATAAAAGGAAGAAAGCTAATCTACAAAGGCAATCAGGTTGCCATTAGCAGATTATAGCTCAGATAACAGCCTAATTGAAAGTGCTGGCCTGGCGGTAGGGTCTCCTCTGTAAGTGCCAGCTGTATGATCTTGGGCAGGTTATTTAACTTCTCTATTCAGGTTATCTCATTTAAAAAATAAAAGTGTTAATTTGTTTCATCTTTGTAGTTTTTCTCAGCAATCCCATTTATGACCCTATGCAGACAGTGGAGATTGCACTAGTATGCACTATACTAATCACTTCTCTGGATTTAATTTGTTTTCTATATGTATTTGTGAATATTGACAGTGTACAAGGCTTTGCATGCTGCAGATATTCCATTTCTGCCCAAACAGTAGTTATTTGGACTTACATGAGAGTTACTTATATAGATGTCTTATTTCTCAAATAAGTCAGAATATGATTAATTACCTTGAGTCAGGCATAAACAAAGAGGGTAAATTAGGGAAAGGGTGAATCTACCTGAAAATTTAAGAAATCCTTCACAGATGAAGGAACATTTATGATAGGCTGATGCCACTCTTTTTTTCTCAGTTACCAAGTGTCATTTAAAAAAAAATTGTTGGCCGGGTGTGGTGGCTCACGCCTGTAATCCCAGCACTTTGGGAGGCCGAGGCGGGTGGATCATAAGGTCAGGAGATCGAGACTATCCTCGTCAACATGGTGAAACCCCGTCTCTACTAAAAATACAAAAAATTAGCTGGCATGGTGGTGCATGCCTATAATCCCAGCTACTCAGGAGGCTGAGGCAGGAGAATTGCCTGAACCCAGGAGGCGGAGGTTGCGGTGAGCCAAGATCGCGCCATTGCACTCCAGCCTGGGTAACAAGAGCGAAACTCCACCTCAAAAAAAAAAAAAAGTGATATATTTGAAAATGACAGTTAACAAAAATAGTGGTGATATTTCAGTTGTGTGTTCTAGGGAAGGAATTGTGGAATAGGGGTTAGGAGAGTGGGCTCTAGTCTCAGAGAACTTCAAATTCTAACTGCTGCTTAGTGCTTTATGACCTTGAGCAAGTGAGCTAACCAAGGCCTCAGTTTCTTTCTTTTTTTTTTTTTTTTTTTTGTGAAAGGAAGATTATGACCGTACCTGCATCTTAATGTTGTTGTTACATTTAACATAGATAATAGTGGAGAGTAAGCTGTCAGTATTAATTAACCATTGTTTTGTTTTTATCATCATCATCTAAAATGAGAGGCAAATAAAGTAGTAAAAATATTTCTATTTTATAGATAGGAAGATAGATATTACTGTCAGTTTATTGAGATCCTTGCAAAAATTTACATTAGTTATATGGAACTCACCCTTTTGCATCATCTGTGGAGGTACTGGAGATCTAAAATCGAACTTTTTTGGACCGGTGGGAAGACTGCTTTTGTAACAAAACCTTTGCTTTGTATATATCAACTGTCTGCCAGAGTCTGTAGATTCTGTAATACAGAGACAGGAATGAAATACTTCCATGTTCTATTCAAGAGCAAGAGAGTGTTGCTCTCTAACAGTGACTTAGATTTATGAAGCTCTTCTCAGCAGTGGTATCACAGAAATAAAAGTTCCAAAGAAAAAAATAGAATCCCTTATATGAAGTATAGGTGACAAAAATACATTGCATTGAAATATTTCTCTTCTGGGAAGTTTTTGTCTTGGGGCAGGGTGGCCTCTGCATGAACACATTTGCTACGCTCCCATGTAAATAGAATGTCATAGAATATTTTAGTCGGACTAAGAATTTCCTAAGTTTAGTCCTTAAATTTTATTCTTTTTAATATTGAAAAAGTATGCTCCTAAGTTGGGATATTTGAGTTTCTAGTATGTTTAAAAATATAATTATATAAAAAGCCTGGCCACCATGTGAAACTCCACATCTACTAAAAATACAAAAAAGCTAGCCAGGTATTGTGGTGCATACCTATAATTCTAGCTACTCAGGGGAAGCTGAGACAGGAGAATCACTTGAACCTGGGAGGCAGAGGCTGCAGTGAGCCAAGATCACGCCCCTGCACTTCAGCCTGGGCGATAGAGCGAGGCTCTGACTCAAAAACAAAACGAACAAAAAAATGCTTTATTTTAATACTCATAGACAATTATTGGCTTGCCAATTTTAGAAATTCTGTAATAAGGGCTTTTGAGGAAATGTAATCAGTATTAAGGAATAACCAAATTATTGAAGGAAGTAAGGACTGGAGAGCTTTCTAGATATTCTGTTTACAGGAATCTTTTGAGAGGATGAACTATTAAGTGAATTCAAAAATCTAAGTGTCACCAGTTGAGACAGGAACTTTAAAAAAGAGATGGTAGGTAAGGTTCTGAGTACTTGAAACCACAGTGCTTTGGAATTGAAGGAGAATTCCAGAATTACTCAAGCCAACCTTGCGCCAGTGCAGAGACTCTCACTCACCGCCACAGGCTTCACAGAAGTAAATCAGTTCCACCGCTAGGGAGGTGGAGTTGTTGGACAGTTATTTTTAATTGGCCCTAGAACTTGCCTCCAAAGTAACATAGAATAAGCCTCCTCCTTCCTTCACATGATTACTCTCCAGTGTTTGAAATTAGCTGTCATTCCCCACTTGGACATCTCTGTTCCATGTAGACCTGTAACCAATGGAGTATTGAAGCAGGAGAGTGGATGACCATTTCTTAGACCTACAGCAGAAAACAGGTCTGTTTAAGAAGGTGATTGAATCCCCACACTGTGAGGTTCCTTGCTCCTTAAGACACATCACAGATGTGATGGTTATAGCACATCCCAGCTTTCCTCACTGCCCTCACATCCTCCACTGTGCCACCTTTTTCACTGACTGCCTGCACTTGCCATGGGGGTCACCGGCCTCAAAGAACTGTCCCTACTACTCCAGGTGTGGCCACACCAACATGACTGCATCAGGACTAGTACTTTGTGGGGTCTGAATGTAATACCATAGAAGCAGGGAATTCAAGGGACATTGGTACCTACGGAACTGTTCTGCATCAGACAGGATCAGCCATTTACTGATTACATCGGAAAGGGGTAAGAGCAAGAAGCCACATGTTCCTCAGTGTGACACTACTGTGTCCCTCCAAATCCTCCATCAAGCCTTCCAACACTTCAGAATACTCAGCATGAATCCATTTCTTTTAGAAGTAAG
This sequence comes from Cebus imitator, assembly GCF_001604975.1. Lineage (NCBI taxonomy): Eukaryota > Metazoa > Chordata > Mammalia > Primates > Cebidae > Cebus > Cebus imitator. Next base: position 1,086,153 of record NW_016107438.1, read on the forward strand.
TGAAGGAACTGAGATATACATCAAGGTTCCAAGGAGGAATGAGTACTTTCTAGAAAAATTCACGCTGGCCACAGTGGCTCACACCTTTAATCCCAGCACTTTGGGAGGGTGAGGTAGGAGGGTCACTTGAGGCCAGGAGTTCGAGATCAACCTAGGTAACAAAGTAAGATCCTGTCTCTAGAAAAAATTAAAAAATAAGCTGGGCATGGTGGTTTGTGCCTGTGGACCCAGCTATATTGAGTTTGAAGCAGGAGGATTCACTTGAGCCCAGGAGGTAGAGGCTGTAAGTGAGCTGTGTTCATGCCACTACACTCCAGCCTGGGTGACAGGGTGACAGAGTGAGACCTGTCTCCAAAGAAAACAAAAAACAAAACAAGATTCAGGAACACAGAGGCAGGTGGAAGTAAGTCATAAGAGAAACCCTCAGACACTAAAGCAAAGAATTGGCCTTGACCCCTGGCTGGGGAACTGGCATTCAGGGGCCTCATTTTGCAGCCCTATGTCAAGAAGGGAGGACCAGCTGACCCTTACATTGCATGGAGACTCTTCAGCTTAAGATGTCGTTAGTATCTTCAGTAACCATATCATGTTTTTAGTTACTATCAAGCCTGTTATTGACTAAAAGTCTTAGATTTTTTTTTTTTTTATAGGAACTGCTATCTAAACAGATCTTCTTCATCCTGTATTTGTACAGTTGGTTTTGGAACATAAATGTGGGACTTTATTCTTAGAGTTCTGCTTATTTCACTTGATTACTGTAGGTTCATTATTTCAACTGGTTAAGATAACTGAACATTGTTCTTCCAGCTAGTGAAACTTAACTATGTATATTTCCTATATAGGTGCATGTGGCATATTTAAATGTCATTAGCTTGGTTTCTTTGTTTTCATTAAGTCATGTATAAAAATGTTGATCAAGCAAGAAATTACGGCTTGATCAATGTGATATTCTACTGTGGACATTATTTTTATCAGTTGTAAAGATTTGCTGGTCACATTTTGAGTATGATTTTCAACCACCGTCAAATCCACTTACAACCACTAGGCCTCACTTCATTTTTGTATTCACAACTTTATTTTTGGAATCTGTATTAAACGCTTTGCCAAAATTAAGATGCACCATGCATAGAAATCCTAGCAAAAATGAAAAGGATAAAAATTTATTCCCATCTAAGCTTACAAGTGTTAAAATATTCTTTTCTATTATTGAAAATAATTAGGACTGAAAATCCAGTCTAGAACTTTCCCATGCCCTTAAATTACCAATATACATATTCTAATGAATGTTTTATAGCAATGTCTTTCTTTTTAGGTGAAACAATACCATGTGATTTCTTTTTATTTTTCAGGGAAGTATTTTTCCTGCACTGTGCCGCATACTTTAATATCATATAGATCTAAAGGTCACTGGGTTTCTCTCTGGACTTTTCCTCTGACACATACTTAGGGGAGATTTCAGAATGAGACAGAGATGCTGGTGCTTGCATATATTTTGTGCAATATCTGGCTTTATTTCATTTATGTAGCAAGTGTTTATTGAACACCTACAATGTGACAGAGAACCGGCTGGCGTTGGAGAACATTATAAGGAACAGAACAGACCTGTTCTTTGATTTCATGAAGTTTGCAGCCTAAAAGTTTCAAATGTTAATCAAATAATCACTTAAATGAAAATTGCTGTACATGGCATAAAAAGCATGTATAGGGTGCTATAATGGAAGGCCTGTTTTAGAATAAAAGTTAACAAAGGTCCCAGAAAAAGAGACTGAAGAATGAGTAAGAGTTAAAGACTCAGAGATTATATTAAGAGGATTCCAATATACATGTTATAATAGGATTTCCAGGTGGAGAGAATGGAAGGAATGGTAGAAGAGCAATATTTGCAGAAATGATGGCTGGAAATTTTCCAGAATTGAAAAACGACATTGAGTTTGAAGGCAAAAGTCTACTCTGAAACCTGAGCTGTATGAATTTTAAAAGCAACTCTGGTGGATGCATGGAAAATAGATTGCAAGTGGGTCAGAGCGGAGCTTGGGAAGCCAATGAGGGGGCTGTGATAGTAGTTCAGCAGGGGATGATGATGGCTTAGAAATACTGGCATTTGTGGAAATGGAATAAAGCAAAAAGTTCTGAGAATTATATTGGAGAGCTTGAATAAATAGGATCCAGTGAGTAATTGAATTAGTAGTCAGGGAAAGAGAGGCATCAAGACAGACTCCAACGTTTCTGGCATGAATGACTGTGTAGATGGAGAAATGCCAGTTGTTAAATGAGGGAAGATGGAAGCATGACCAGACTGGGAGATCATCCCTAAATGTCAGAGTTATCCGGCTAGCTTCTAAGAGTTGTAACTAGGCAAATCAATAAACCAGTTCACCTTCAAGTCCTTTGTATCTTAAAGTATGGATTTTCCCAAGCTCCCCAATGAAGTTGGGGCCTAATTTTAATGTTGGCATCACACAAAAATCTGAATCTACATTATAAACTAAAGGGGGCTTGATTCCTGCAGAAGTAAGGTTTAAGTTCTAAACTGTAATTCCAGAGATCTTAGAGGAAGCATAAATTCTGTTGCTGAATCACAGAGTAATTTGGATATGGGATTTTCATTCTTGGATTTGCAATTTATATTTTTTGTAAAATAAGATTGCCCTTTTGTATTTTGGAAACTAATATTTTCTGTTTTTGCTGATCACAGGGGAGGGCGATGAGCCTTAATGAAATGTGAAGCAGGTTGGAGCAAGGCTTTGTTCCTATGCAGCATCTGTCTAGGTTTAGTCAGTGCTTCAGTATTTGCAATTGTAATCATCTGGTCATTTTCTTTTCCTATTGGCTCAGCATGCGACACACACTGTGGAAGCTGTGATTCACAGGCCAGCTGTACCTCCTGCCGAGATCCAAACAAGGTTCTACTCTTTGGGGAATGTCAATATGAGAGATGTGCCCCACAGTACTATCTTGACTTCTCCACCAACATGTGCAGAGGTAAAGCTCTTCCTGAATTGTGGAAAGATTCTTTTATTCAGTGATACCCCTTTACTATCAATGTCTAGTTTTCCATATTGGGAAAATGGCGGTCATCATATATTTTGACTTTCTCTGATGGTAGCAAGAATTATGTATGTATGTATGTAGGTAGTCATTTAGTCACGCCTTTATTTACTTATTAAGCATGTATTTTTGAGCACCTACTTGTGTCAGACAGTGTGCCACATTTTGGTAATAAGACCAAAGGTGGCAAATTGTAAATCCTCAGGTTATATTTGGCCCATAGACATGTTTTGCTTGATCTAAATAATGTTCTGATGCTTTAAAATCTTTAATTATTTGCCTTTTGAAAATCTGAAGATTTCACATGCAAAATTGAGATTTTCAAGTGTGTGTGTGTTGTTTTTAACCAGGAGCTCTAGTAATGTTGGATATGCATCTCGACAGTGCAACTGTAGGTTGGAATGGTGTAGCTGTTGTCCCCGCTGGATGGAGCAGGATCTCTTCACTCCAGCAGTCCTCACCATTCCCTTTCTGTCACAAAAGGCCTATTCTGAAGATACATTACTTTTCTGGGCTGTAGGTGTTTGCATTTACAACTCTAGATTGCTACCCCTAAGCTTAATGAGGTCAGGAGTCATGTCTGATGTGTTCAGCTCTGCTTAACATACTTAAATGAGTGAAGACGTAGCCCCTGTCTTCAAGGAAATTTATAAGGAGATAATGTCAAAAGCCAAATGCCTTTTTCTTTGCTCTCGAGTAGCTGGAATTCTTGAGGCTTATGTTCCTTGAATGGTAGTGCTCAGCAAGAGGAAAAGCAGAGATAAAGAACAGGTTTTACTTGATCCTTTTGGTTTCCTCATTCCTGCCTCCTTCCACAGCTTTCTCTATCCCTCTGGTTCTGGCAGAGAAGCTAGAGCTTGGATATGGGGGTCAAACATCTGTCAGGTAAACTTAGGTTGCTTTAAGGCTCTGCAAAATTACACACTTTGCATTCCAAGAAATTCTACTTGTTTGTCAACTTAGGTGGTCTGCTGTGCTCAAGACCACAGAAGTTTTTTTCTGTTTTTTGCCTTCTAACCAGTAGCTGTCAGTTTGTGGTGAAAAACAAGATTATCACAAATCCATCCCATTATAAATGATTTCATAACTACGCTGGCAGTTTTCAAGGCTCTGTTTTAGTCATTTTCCCTCAGGACTGATTCAGCCAAAATAAATGAATAGGATTAACTTTGTGAATCTTCTTGGGAGCATGTGTACTATCTTGCACATTTACCTGATTTCTTTGGGACTTAGAAATACTGTATCAAGGAAGAGAAAAGGTAGCTAATGAGAGGTTTCTCCAGCTTCTCAGAAGGAATGGAAGATGAGATTGAGGGTGGCCCTGAATGGGCATATGTTCTCTAAGAAAAATAGTTCAGTAGCAAATGTTTATTGAGTTGTGACTATATGCCAGGCGCTATGCTAAATTCTTTAATTCATTATTTCATTTTATTCTTCACAGTGACACATGAAATGTGTACTATTCTCACCCATGATTTACAAATGAGAAACCAAGGATAACATGGAGTAAAACATTATTGTAGGATAATAAAGATAAAAAGTAGTAAAGCCACAACTTGAATGCAGACTTACCTTTCTTCAAAACCCATGTACTTAACTGTGTTGTCCCATCCCGTCTTCCGTGCATGTAGCACTTCCCTTACCAGCTACAACACTGGCTTTCAAACATGAGCTTTCTGACTGCATTAGAATTTCCTGGGTTATTAAAAACAGCAACAGCCACAGCAACAACTATAATAATCACAATAACAAGTACAGCAGCAAATATTTTCCCGTGCCCCAACCCAACCTCTGAGACTCTGATTTGATAATTCTGTTGTTGAACCTAATCCATATTTTTAACAACCCCTCTGGATTATTTGTGTACACATCCAAGGTTAGACCCCTCTAGAACATAAGCTCCTTGATGACAGGGTCTACACCTACCACCTTTATATTGCCCCCTCCTGCTGTTCAGTGACCATCCCATAGGTGCTTATGGAGCAAATTAACATGCAAATGTGTCCGTTCTAGTGCCTAAATGAGATCCATTGTTTTACCAACCTCTTTCTTTCTGGACAGCACCTTTATGCCCCATATAATTCTGATATCATTGGTTCTTTCTGTCACTTTGGTCAATGCCTGGTTTTGAGAGATAGAAACTCATGCAGTTGGTGGCAGCAGATGCATTCTTAGTTGAGTCTCCGACATCTCTTTACCTATTGAGGATTGAGTATTTGGAAGAAGTCAGGGTTAGGTTTGTGGGGCAAGTTGGTCACTCCCTGAGGCATGTTTTGCATAAAGACTTGGTATGGCACAGGGATAAAGAACTGAGACCAAAGTGATCTGGTTTCTCAGCAGCCCTGCCAACAAGCAGGCTTGGTACGAGTATGGAGTGCTCCTCGTACATGTCCATGTCTGACATAATTAGGGAACACTTAAACCTCAGAGAAGCATTCAGCCTACTACAAGCAGAAACCTTGTTTGAGCCTACTTGTCTGGCATCTCTTACGTGGCCTTTATTTTACTCCTTGCAGCTGCAAACAGCATCCTCATAAATGAGTTGCTGGGTCTCAGGGTGGATAGAGAAGAAGATAATCTAATACAGACTTTCTTTTTAGAGTGTGATTGGAGCTGCAGTGCATGCAGCGGGCCTCTGAGAACAGACTGCCTGCAGTGCATGGATGGCTACTTTCTGCAGGATGGTGCTTGCGTGGAGCAGTGCTCGTCATCATTTTACCAGGACTCAGGCCGCTGCAAAAGTAAGTGTGTGGAGGCCCTGCTCTGTGCTCAACCACACCTCGGCCACCTCTGATTTGTACTGATCTCAGAAGGAACCTGTGGCAAGTTTCTCCTTCTGCGTTTTACACAGTTTCTGGTTTCTTTCCTAAGATCTATCTTCGTTATCGTGAAAATTTCCCATTTTTTTCTTCCATGCTCTAAAAACATTTGCTAAAATTTGAGGCCAATATGGGAATCTTGGGTGTATAGGACTACACAAACAAGTATGTGTTAGCCATTACTTTTTTTCTTGAAAATCGAACAGTCATGTCCTCCAGGTGAGAAGGTGTTTGTACCCTAGACATTTGAGCACATGGGAAGACCTGATTATTTCACCATCTGCCCCCTTCAACCCTCTGAATACCATATAGCTCACAATCACCTCTCTGGCTGAGTATTCCTTTTAGCCTCAGTTGAACACTACACAATTCTCAGACCCTGAAAATCCCATCAAAAGTGCACAGAGAGCATTCCTAAGAGAATTCCTGGGGGAACAAGAACCAACTTGATGAACCAGGAAAGGTCAACACTTCAGCAAAACAGTACTGAGAGCCAAGGACTAATAATAATAATAGTTGCTGATGCCTGTCATTTACTTTATAGTTTATGTAGCATTTTCCATGGGTGGGTGGGACAATATATCAACCCCCATTTTATAGAGAAGAACGCTGAGGCTTAGTGAGGTAGAGTGACTAATCCTAAGTTTCCCAGCTGGTAAGTACATAGTCACAACCAGAACCCAGACTCCTTGGCTCTTCCTATAGTCCTTTTCCTGGTACACTAGGCTACACTGCTGCTAGACATCTCATGCTGCCTTCTGACAAGGACCTGGAAAGCCACACAGATTCCTGATGACTTGACTTTTGTGTTTCAGACTGTGACAGCTACTGTCTCCAGTGCCAAGGTCCCCATGAGTGTACCCGTTGTGAAGGGCCATTTCTCCTCTTGGAAGCCCAATGTGTCCAGGAATGTGGGAAGGGATACTTTGCAGATCATGCAAAACACAAATGCACAGGTAACTTAAAGACTGTGCTGAGTATTCTGGAATGAAGTGAAGGCAGCAAGTAAGCCACATATGCTGACTCTCAGGTATCCAAGAACATTTGAATTAGAAGCAGAATGAAATCCCAGGGAGCTTACCCTAAGTAATTGATGGCTTCCCATGCATATCTGCCATATGTTGGTTAAATAGGATATAGGAGTGTAAGCCAATATTCTCTTACACAAATCAATATTGTCCCCAAAGTTCTTTATGGAAACAAAGCCAGTGTTTTATGGAATGTAAATCTTATATTGATCTACAGTTAGGGATCCATTAATAGTGGATCAGCCCTGTTGATATAGACAGATTTTTTTCAGTGTTTAGATGAAATCACCCATGACTATGATATTGGCATAACATCCTTAAAGAATAGGATTTTTGGGGCCGGGCACAGTGGCTCACGCCTGTAATCCCAGCACTTTGGGAGGCC
>NW_016107438.1:1093682-1114831 GCF_001604975.1 Cebus imitator
AAAAAAAAAAAAAAAAGAATAGGATTTTTGGGGACAGTCTAGTGAAACACATTGGAGCTTTTATGAAACTAAAGTTGAACCCCAAGTCTTAATCTCCTTGTCCACTGGATTAGCTAAGAGAATTTTATCAGTTTGTTCTCATCGTACCTATCAAAGCTTGGTTCATGTGCCCCACTGTAATACCTAACATTTAATAATAATGCTATTAACCAGGCATAGCATTTACATATCACTAAATTTCCCCCATTTGCATTATCTAATTTAATATTCACAATGACATGATAAAATATGACAGACATTATGAACCTGTTTTACAAGTGAAAAAAAAATAAGAAACTTAGAAGTATTAATCATGGCAACTTAAGATCAGATGATAAGTCCAAGTTTTCTGATTCCAATCCAGGGCCCTTTAAACTATACTGTGTAGCCTCTCTACTGCAAAATCACAATGAAGAAAATAGGAAAATTAGGCAGTAAAAACTCTTCATAGAAGATTGTTAACTTGACTCAAATAAGTAATCCTATGGTCCTATTAATAGCTCCTCTCCTCCAGTATTTAAAATACTGTTAAATACTACTACTACTGCTACTAACAACAATAGTAAGAGATACAGTGAGAGATACAATGGTGGTAGTAATAGGACAATTGAGCCCTCCCTGTGTAGCAGGCACTGTTTTAGTCATTGCACATTGTAACACATGTAATCCTCCCAATAATTATTTGCATTAGGTGCTACTAATGTCCCCATTTTTAAGACAAGATAATTGAGGCACCAGTTGTTATATAGAACTTGCCCAAGGTCACAGCTGGGAAAGTTAGAGAAGGAAGGGTACCTAGAAAGAGTCTGTGCTCTTAATCACTACAAAGGTCTTTTCTTATAAGTCAATATGGTTAACTTTTTAAACAATTCATTTATGTGTGACATTTTTAGATCTCACTGTGTAAAGTGAGGATTGTTCCTCTCTACAGATCAGCTCCCTATACATTCTACGGGGAAACTGTCAGTATTCTGTTTTGTTACACTTGGGGATCATTTGTTGCATGTGCTTGACTCTTCCAGTTGCAATCCCTTTATTTTTCTATCCCTGGTTCCTTGATTGAGCCTCATTTAGTGTTTCCTTTTTTAATAGCCTGCCCTCAGGGGTGCTTGCAGTGCAGTGACAAGGACCATTGTCACCTCTGTGACAATGGGTTCTTTCTGAAGAGTGGCCTCTGTGTTCACAGCTGTGTTCCTGGCTTTTCTGCTCACTCCTCTAACAAAACATGTTCTGGTAAGTGCTTCTCCTCTGATGGTCTGGTGAATTTACCAGTAATTTCTCTATATGAAGGCTAAGTTTGCAGACATAATTGACTCATGCGATATAAAATGCAGCATTCCCTGTCTGGGGAAACTCATGATGCTATGAAGGAGTAAGGGACTCTTTATAGAATATGGAAAATTGGGGAATCTCAACTTCTATAATCTTTGGAAAGGAAAAGAAGCAATCTGTGCCTTAAAAGTCATAGCTATCAGATAAGAAATTGGCATAAAACTTAGCTATGTTCCTGAACTACATCCATGTTATAGAAAGTTATATATGTATAGTCACACATTGCTTAATGATGGGGATACATTCTGAGAAATGCATCATTAAGCAGTTTCATCATGGTTTGAACTTTATAGAGTGTACTTACACAAACCTAGATGGTATAGACTATTATATACCAAGGCTATATAATATAGGCTACAAACCTGTACAGCATGTGAGTGTACTGAATACTGAAGGCAATTGTAACACAATAGTATTTGTTTATCTAAACATACTTAAAATAGAAAAGATACAGTATAATCTTATGGGACCACCATCATATAAGTGGTCTGCTATCGACTGAAATGTTATATAGCACATAACTATATTTACATATAATTTATATTTATGTAAGTCAGCAGAGCTAATTATTCCAAAGTGCAATTGTGCACCCTTTTTCACACACTGGAGGTAAATTATAAATAAATAACAAATAGTACGAGGAGTCTGCTTCATGAGGTTCACAAGTTGCAGGTGGATTGATTTCAAGCTTTCCTGTTTGAAATCAATGTAAAATATGTAACATTGGCCAGGCACAGTGGTTCATGCCTATAATCCCAGCACTTTGGGAGGCAGAAGTGAACAGATCACCTGAAGTCAGGAGTTCAAGACCAGTGTGGCCAACATGGTGAAACCCCATCTCTACTAAAAATGCAAAAATTAGCCAGACACAGTAATACGTGCCTGTAATTCCAGCTACTCAGGAGGCTGAGACAGGAGAATTGCTTAAACCCGAGAGGTGGAGGTTGTGGTGAGCCAAGATTGTGCCACTGGACTTCAGCCTGGGCAACAGAGCGAGACTTTGTCTAAAAAAATAAATAAATAAAAGTAACAAGAATTGAAGCCAGTCTCTTCTAACATATTAATGGACATGCTACCTTAAATAACAAAGAGAAGTGAATTTAAATTCAGTCTTAATTTTAAACCTCAAAATCTTTATAGGTGAGTAAAGCTTTGGAAGTATATTAAGTACATTACTCTGAGTGTTTGTTGGCTTTTGAGAGTCATTCATTGATAACACGAGGCATTTTTTAACACCCATGTCAATCACATTTTCTGTCTCTATATTTCTGGCCTTTAAAGATATTAAGGCTTACCCATGGGAAAAAATACTTTTGGCTTATTTTGGGGGAATCTTTCTGGAAACTCTAAGTACTTGAGAGCCAGCTTACTTCTCTCTAGGATATAAGTCAACTTATGAAAATGAAATTTCTTTAGAGCAATCTTACCGTTGAAGCAGTCCCACTGAAACTTGGCATTTCCAAACTGTCCTGTCTGACCTAGTTGTAAAAAGGAGCACTACCAATTAAAGTCCAGCCAAAAACAACTTAGAGGAGACAGGATAAATTCAGAGGAGACAGGATAAATTCTACATTATGTTAAAAAAAATCCTTTTTTATCTATTAGCTGTTTCATGTGGACAGAGATTATAAAATTGTAAGACAAAGAAGTATGTGTATTTCACATGAATTCTAAGTAGGAGCCACTGATAATCGTACTCTACTGCAAATTAACTGGTGCTGTTCTAGGAAATGGTAGCAAACACCAGCCTCTTTATTTGCCCTCGGCAGGTCTGATGTGGCAGATGCATCAGGATAGGACTGTGGTTCTCAAAATCAGCAGCTCACTAGGATTACCTGTGGAGTTTATAAAATTCCCGAGGTCCTACCCCAGAACATCCAAGTCAGAAGCTCTGGCAGTGGAGCCCAGCTGTCAGTATTGTTTTAAAAGATCCCTATATGATTCTTCTTATTATTAAAATATAATTAACATACCATAAAATTCATGCTTTAAAGTATACAATTCAGTGGTTTTTAGTGTATTTACAAAGTTGTGTAACTATCACAACTATTTAATTCCAAAACATTTTCATCACCCTAAATGGAAACCCCATAATATTAGCCATTTCTCCCCATTCCTATCTCAACCCAGTCCCTGGCAGCCACTAATCTACTTCTGTCTCTATGGTTTTGCCTGTTTTGGGTATTTCATATAAATGGAGTAATACAATATATGGCCTTTTACTTAGCATAATATTTTTGAGGTTCATCCATATGATATCAAGAATCAGTACATCCTTCCTTTTTCTTTTATAGATGAGTAATACTACATTTTATGACATACCACATTTTCTTTATCCATTAAACAATGAGTGCACATTTGAGTTGATTTCACTTTTTGACTATTATGAGTAACGCTGCTATGAACATTTATGTACAAGTTTTTATGTGAACAAACGTTTTCAATTCTCTTGGGTTTATATACATAGGAGTGGAATTGCTGCATCCTACGGTAACTGTATTTAATTGAGAAACTGTCCAAATGTTTTCCCAAGTGACTACACCATCTTACACTGCCATCAGCAATCTATGAGGTTTTGATTTTTCTACACCCTAACAATTTTGTCTTTCCTAGTGGAAGTGAAGTGATATCTTATTGTGGCTATGATTTTGCACCTGGTCGTGTGCTCATTGGCCATTTGTATATCTTCATTGAAGAAATTCTCATTCAAATTCTTCTCCCATTTTAAAAATTGGGTTATTCACTTTCTATTGTTGAGTTATAGTTCTTTATATATTCTTGATATCAGTCCCTTTGTAGATATATGATTTACATGTTTATTCCCATTCTGTGGATTGTCTTTTCACTTTCTCATGGGTGCCCTTTGAATACAAAAGTTACATTTTGATAATGTCCATTTATTTTTTCTTTTGTCACATGTGCTTTTTGTGTCTTATTTAAGAAAGCATTGTCTAATTCAAAATCATAAAAATGTACTCCTATATTTTCTTCTAAGAGTTTTATAGTGTAATGATTCCATTGAATTCCTGTGTTCTTCGCATATACATCCAGGGTGGCAACCACTGGAAGGCTTATTGTGTATCATAGTCCAGAATCTCATCTGTGCAGCTCCAAATTAAGAACATTAAAAGCTTATTTAAAATTAAAAAAAAAAAGGTGGGCACATGGTAGACAGCTGAAAGGAAAGCTGGAGCTGCCTGTAAGAGGGGAACATATCTGGGTCAGAGCCAGAGCTCAGCAGGAAGCGAGAGCGGTGTGTGGCAGATGCAGCTGTAAAGGTAGGTACTGGTTTGGAATTAGGAATTGTTATCTCATCTAAACTTCTTTACAAGAAGAAAACAGCCATTAGCTTTTAGTTCTGGCATGGAATTGGGAATGGCCTTCTCCAGCCATTGGCATGGTTTCCAGGCTCCATATTTTCTGTATGAAACCTATGTCAAAGAACAGGAGCAGTGACTTACACCTCAGGACCTCCCCTTGGGAGGCAAAGAGAAATAATGTATATTCCTCAGGAATACTGAAGTTCCCTAGAGTGAGCTGACACTCTTCTGTAACAATATAATGCTGTAAACTCCAGCATACTGTTAATGCAGTGAAATCAACTCTGTTTCTTATTTTGTGTTTATTCTCTGGAAATTGTAAGGAGGTAGTCTGAAAAACGTAAACAAAAATAGGGGGAAAGTGACAGAATTAGTGAATGTACCAGGCTTGACCTTTGGATTCATATGTTTTCCAGGCAAAATACACACCCCTAGTCTTCATGTGAATGGTTCCCTGATTCTCCCAATTGGTTCAATAAAGCCACTGGATTTTTCCCTCCTGAATGTCCAACACCAGGAGGGTAGGGTCGAAGATCTCCTGTTTCATCTCGTGAGCACTCCCACCAATGGTCAGCTAGTGCTCTCAAGAAATGGAAAAGAGGTTCAGCTGGACAAGGCTGGCCGTTTTAGCTGGAAAGATGTGAACGAGAAGAAAGTGCGTTTTGTGCACAGCAAAGAAAAACTGAGGTGACTCTGTGTTCTGTTGTTGTCTCCCTGCCTGCTTTCCATCATTGCTTTTCCACTCCTCCACCCTCTCCCAGCCTCTCTTTCTCAATAGCTAACCCTTCTCATCTGGGGAAAATCAATACTCCACAAGCCTAAATGCTCTCAGCTGCCTGTCATCATTTCCCCATGATTGCTCAGAGAGCATGCTTCTGTTACAGACATTTTCACTTTCTCTCATAATTATGGGTAATTCTCTGATGCGACAGAAAAATCCCTGGTACCAGATTTTTGTCGGAGCAGAAACAAAGTGGTCATATACCTAGATGCTACTGCTGCTTCCTCAACACTGGGGCAATACACTGGGAGTGGGTGGCCGAGAGAGAGGATGGAGCACATGCTTTTCAGGGTGTTGTATGGTCTCTTAAGATTTCAGAGTTGGAAAGAAACAGTACCACAGTGAACTTTTTATTATCCGCGTTATGGGATTAATTGTGGTTAATTTTTAAGCCTGATCCAGTTTTCCCCTGATGCTTAGCACACTTCTGGCTGCCTTCCCCACCCCAGCTGACATATGCTTCAGGAATGCAATTGAATGTTAACACCTACAAAAGCAAATATAGCTATATAATTAGGAGAGTGAATCTACTCCGCAAGAAGTCAGAGAGTGCCCCCCAAAGATTAGTCTCTTGGATTACCCTTCACCCTGCTCTGCTTCATTAGTGCAGATCATTCAGACTCTGTGTATAAACAAGGAGTTGAAACCCATGGAACAGTGAGAATGACACAGTGAGTGTTCTCTGCTGTCAACACTAACCTTGAGGGTGGGTTGTTTTTGACATTTGGGCTGTGAGATAGGTGAGGAGAAAAGTGGATGGCACTTTCTCTATTGTAATTCAGAGGTGACGATGCCAGTGACCTTGGAAAATCATATTATAGGAATAAGAACAACTAATATTTATGGAGTGCTAACTTTGAGCCAGGCGTCATGTTAAGCACTTTACATGAACTATGTATCTCATGTTCCTAGTCTACGGATGAGGAAACTGAGGTCTTGAGAGTATAGGTTATCTTGCCCAAGACCTCTCAACATGTGTATGCAGAGCTGAGACTCCAAGCCAAGACTGATTCCACAACGCATGCCTTTAGCCACAGTGATTTCTGCCTCCCTAATATCCTAGAAACAATAGGCATGCTTCCATCCTCAAAGGACAAAAGATCACTTCATAAAGAAGTATTGCAAAGATGGAGCTTAAAACTCTGGTGTTTGATGCCATAGACTCTTTAAATTCCTACTCTATCTTCTGCATTCATTTGTACTATAAGTATCATTGTTATTATCATTATTGTATTTGAGACAGAGTCTCACTCTGTCACCCATGCTGGAGTACAGTGGCACGATCTTGGCTCACTGCAACATCTGCCTCCTGGGTTCAAGCAATTCTCATGCCTCAACTTCCTAAGTAGCTGGGACTACAGGCATGTGCCACCATACCTAGGTAATTTTTGTATTTTGGAAAAGACAGGGTTTTGCTACATTGGCCAGGCTAATCTTGAACTCTGACCTCAAATGATCTGCCTGCCTTGGCCTCCCAAAGTGCTGCAATTACAGGTGTGAGCTGCCACGCCTGGCCTATTCTTAAGTACCTCTATCACACACATACAAACACAGAGCTATAAAACTCTGTGTCTATAGTCACTTTTCTTGAAGTCACTTATGAAAAGCATAAAGCTTCATAAACAACTAAGGTCAACTCTTTTGTCTGTTTATCTTCTTTAACCTCTCATCACCTGTTTTCTTGTGGAATCATAGCTTTGTACCCTGAAATGGGACAAAGAGTGGCAGCTTAGGAAATCCTCACAGTTCTCTTTTTGGGGTACCCATTTTAATACTGGATTTTCTTTATCTAACAAAAGAAAGAATGAGAGGTATAGTAAAATTTTAACAAAAGAAAGAATAAGAAGAATAGTAAAATGAGGTTGGTAGAAACCCATGAAAAATAAAATTATTAAAGTCTCCGAATAATACAAAACAAAAGGACAACCTGCCACATAAGTTTGTGTTTTGTTTTGTTTTTAACCATGAAGACACTGACCATGATTCTTTAGGATTGGATTCCTTTGGAATTAGAATGCTCCTGTGGAGGTAAAGACAACCTGTAAGTGTAGTTGCTGTCATTGGCATAAAATGGCATTGCTGATATACTGAACACTGTTATTGGAACCTCAGTGCCACCAGAAATCACTTTCCCCTATTTGATTGGAAGTACCACCTTTTCTTTGTTCAGGGTTAATACTTCCACCAGTTAATAAAATAAGACATTATCTAATAAAACAAAATAATAATTTTTAAAAATGATAAATAATATATTTATAATGCCTTATTTTATGGGATAGAGATGGGTTAGAAAATGAAGGCAAGATAGACAAGAAGGGAAGACAAGAATAGTTTTTTTAAAAGCAATCAGGTTTATTGAGGCATAGTTTGTATTCAATAAAATCCCCCATTTTGAGGTGTATTGTTCTGTAAATGTTAATAGCTGTATACAGTATTACAGTCTTGTGATCACAACCATAGTCAATATGTAAAGTAGTTCCATTACCCCAAAAGTCTCCTTTTTATAGTTGCTCCTTTATCCCCAGTCATTGGTGACCACTGATCCGTTTTTTACTGCTATAGTTTTGTGCTTTTAAAATTTTTAGGTGATTGGAATCAAATATGTAGCCTTTTGTGTTTGTCTTTTGCCATAGTGTTTTTGAGATCCATCCACATTCTTTCATGTATAAATAGTAGTTCCAAGAATAACTTTTAAAGAACTTTTAAAACAATGGTCCCTGTAGTTGACTAGAATTCAAAAATCCCCATAATGCAGAAAGTGATTTTTGGTGGCACTGAGGTTCCAATAACCATGTTCAGTATATCAGCAATGCCATTTTATGCCCTACATCTTACCAGCCAGCAGTGAGTTCTGTGCTTGAAGGTGGGTAAGTCTTACCTTCCCTTTTAGCAGTCTCTAAAGCTGCTGGAACAATGCCTTATTTTACTATTAATTTGGACTCTTTAGTTGCAAGTAAATGGAAGTAAACTTGAATTAGATTGAACAAAAATGTAAGGCCTGTTATAACATTGCAGGCATCGCTCAGACCTCAAAGGCACTAAGGGCAATTGTGCTCCAGGACAGTCTGGAAGCTAGGACTGGGAAGGGGAAGCAGAAATCAACTCTTCTCTCATCCATGTGCCTCTTTGCTTATAGGCGTCATTCACTCCTCTCTTACAGGCAGGTTTGATCCACATAGTAGACTCTAGTTGTCTCATAGTCAAATGCTGAGACTGACTGCTGGCTCTTAGGCCAGTTGCAAATTGCCAGGGAAGAATCAGCCATCCTTCCCTAGTCTGTCCACAATGAGTATGTGTAGGGTGGTGGGGAGTGAGGGGAGATGAACAGCCATGTAATACAGACATTGCAAACCTTGCTACTGGGGCCCCACTCACATGGATTGGGCGGGGGTTAGGGAGAGCATTCGTTAAGAAGAGGGAATCATGGAGAACTGGTCAGAGACTATAAAAGATTTATTTCAATTCTTCAGTTTAACCATTAGGCTACAATATATTACTAATCTGACAACTAATTTTTCAGCCTTTTCTTTATTCAGTTTAGAAAAAAGGAAACAAAATAGTTACATAATTATTATTGTTATAAAAATATTTAAGAACACAGTATTTTTACCTGAATCTTACTATGTTCATCTTTATCTGGTAGTTTTTCTTTATAGTATGAGTATTATATTGCTGTAGTGATTTCATCCATATTCTTACCTACACATAACCTGAAAATGTTTTTAAGCCTTATCTGTCTAAAGTCTAATGTAATGATTGTATTTTCTCTTTCCTTTATTTGGGACTTCTTTAGGAAAGGTTACTTTTTCCTGAAAATTAGTGACCAGCAGTTCTTCTCTGAGCCACAGCTGATCAACATACAAGCATTTTCAACACAGGTAATAAAATGGCCAAGTAATTAATAATTTTCATGCATACTAGTTCTCAAGAACAAAATCTAGGTTTTCTGTGGATTTAGTGGAAATGATTGCATGCAATTAGTCTAGTCTTGGTTTCCTTGTGAAATGCCACTGGAGTAATTTTTAGGATTTTTGGGTAATAACAAAAACAGCAACCAAAATTACTAATACTTCTGTAGTACTTAGTGTTATAGTCTTAGTGTTTCACGTAAGTTACTCAGTTAATCCGTATGCCAATATTATGGAATATTATTGTCTCCAGCTTACAGACAAGTAAACAAAGTCACAAAAAGCTTATGTAACTTGTCTATGGTAATATAGCTAATAAATAGGGAGTCAATGTTTGTGCCTAGTAAATCTGGCTACAGAGGGAATGTTCTTAACTGTTACATTATGACACCTAACTTTACTATACTGAATCTGCTAGTAGCCCTTCTGAATAATTTGCAGGGTGCAGTGGCTCATGCCTGTAATCTCAACACTTTGGGAGGCTGAGGCAGGTGGATTTCTTGGGCCCAGGAGTTTGAGGACAGCCTGGACAACATGAGAAAACCCCATCTATACCGAAACAAACAAACAAACAAACAAACAAACATAAAAAATCAGCTGGGCCTGGTGATGCATTTCTGTAGTCCCAGCTACTTGGGAAGCTGAGGTTGGAGGATCACTTGAGCTCAGGGAGGTTGAAGCTGCAATAAATGATGATCATGCCACCATGCCTCAGCCTGCGCAACACAGTCAGACCCTGTCTCAAAAAAACAAAAAACAAAAACAAAAAAACAACTGTCTTTATTTTTAGGTAAAGAAGTTTGTTTTATCTTTCTCTAGTATGTGAAATTTGCAGCAGTTAGAGAATTAATTAAGGATCTACTTAAATGCAGTGCCAGTGTAGCCATCAACAAAACACAGACATGAGGAAGTTGGTAGATGCTCTAAAGCTCAGTGTGATGGCTCTTCATTCACTCTTCCATACTATAAAACTCATCTCTTATCATTCATCTCTGTCACGTTGTACTTATGGGTCCAGAATACATATAGGGGTAACTGCCCTGGAAACTGGGCTTGAGGGTTGAAGAGCTGAAATGTGTGAAGAATGGGGATATAGGTGTATCTGTAAGTTATGAAAAGCAAGAGTGGGATATCTTCCTCGGGAACCAAGACTAGCTAAATATCCAGAACTCAGTATCATGTTATTCATGATTCAGGGAAGGACACTATATTATTGTTTTTAATCTGATGTTTTTATATCTTTGGTCCGAAGATGAAAGGAACATGAATAACAACATAGACTTAAACCAGAGGTGGCTGCAAAATGGTATTAATAACCCAGTTCACCTCTTCTTGATAGTATTATCAAATCAGGAATAACTTGGAGTTTAATGATTCAAAAATGATCCTAATTTGATCTCATTGGTGAGCAACATATATAAATTTTGTTTTAATTAAAGCTAAAACAGGCTGGGCTCAGTGGCTTATGCCTGTAATCGCAGCACTTTGGAAGGCCAAGGTTGGTGGATCACCCAAGGTCAGGAGTTTGAGACCAGCCTTACCAACATGGTGAAACTGTGCCTCTACTGAAAATACAAAAATTAACTGGGCATGGTGGTAGGCCTGTAATCCCAGGACTTGGGAGGCTGAGGGAGGAGAATCTCTTGAACCCGGGAGGTTGCAGTGAGCTGAGATCGTGCCATTGCACTCCAGCCTGGGCAACTGAGTGACACTCTACCTAAAAAAAAAAAAAAAAAAAAAAAAAAAAAAAAGAAAACACAAAAAAAAAAAAAAAAAAAAAAAAAAAAGCTAAAACAGGTGATCTCTGTAAATTTAGGACAGAGGGCTACATGCAGTCTTACAGCTTACTGGTTTAGATGTTTCTCAGTCCTTACACTCAAAAGCTTTGTTTTGTTCTTTTCATTTTGGCTAATAAAGCTACTCCAATGGGAGACCAAAGGTAGATATTGGCAAGTCTTCCTAATCTGACATGGTGAGTTCCCATGGTTCCCCAGGTGTTGCTTCTTTGTTTTTCCACAATCAAGTGAGTAAATAAGGAGGATACATTTAATTTTATTATATGAGAAACTTTTATCATTTTAAGTCTTTAAAATGGAATTTTAGAAAATAATTTTAAATTATTTTTATTCCTTTAAATTTCTGCAGTATTTCAGTATGGTCTTGAGCCTCCCTGAGGTTTTCTCACACAAGTTAATTTGGCCTTTTCCATTTGTGGGCTTTGACAACACCTTTGACTTTTCCTTTTTCAGAATAGGAGGGCATCACTCCTTCCCATGTATAGAATCACAGTTGTAGAATTCTTGGGAATTCTGAAGAGTAACATCTAATTTCCCACTATGTGACTATGATAATGATGCATTAGACATTTGTTTAATAGAGATTGTAATTTCCAGGAGGCAGGAGGGTGCTTGGGTAGTTTTAAAAGAAAGCCATTTGGATGAAAGAAGGCAGTGTGTTGAGAAAAGTCCTAGATGGTTCTGCTTCAAATGATGTATTTTGAAAACTGAAATAATATTTTATTTGGCTTCTGGCCTCAATTTTTTTTGTTTTTGTTCTTGTTTTTGTTTTTCCTCTGTTGTGGTTCATTAGCTTTTATCTTTATGAAAGAACATTTTTATCTGCTTACTCAAGTTGGTGGGAGGTAACCTGACAATCCTAAGAAAAACACATTAAATTTTACTATAATAAAGTAGCAGTGTCACATGAATTAGCCAGGTGGTTTTCTTACTCACCTAGACCATAATCTTGGCAGGCTTTGTAACCTGAATTGGGGTGGGGCTCTATCAATAATTGGATGAGAGAACTGAATAAAATTACTGGGAAGGACTAGAAATAGCATGAGCTCAGGAAGCAGAAGTAGCCTCCTCTGAGTCGGTATACTACAACATGGCCTGGAGTGAAGTGTGTCCTCCCAAAGGCGAGTCCAAAAATTCTATACCTCTTATTAGTCCCTCTTGGGATATAACGTAAGTCAGGATAGCAGAGAAATTAGAGATTTAGAAGCTAGCAGCTCTCAAGTCTTGTGGAGGCTTAATAAACCTCTAGAACCCAGAGGTGTGAAGTAATGTCAGTTGTTGTGTTACTATGACTGACCATGTCTCTGACAAATGCCATGGAAAAGTTTGGTGCTTTGCTAGAACACGTAGAGTTTTTCGAAAAGCATACACATAACAATCAGGTATTTAGTCCACTGCATTGTCCTTTCTTTCCCTATTAACTGACTCTACTCCTTCCCTTCAACTCCACAGGCCCCCTATGTGCTGAGAAATGAGGTTCTCCACATTAGCAGAGGAGAGAGGGCAACCATCACCACTCAGCTGCTTGACATCCGAGATGATGACAACCCACAGGATGTGGTCGTTGAAGTAATCGATCCTCCACTTCATGGCCAATTGCTTCAAACACTTCAGTCCCCAGCAGCCCCTATCTATCAATTCCAGCTGGATGAACTCTCTAGAGGCCTTCTCCACTATGCTCATGATGGCTCAGACAGTACATCCGATGTTGCAGTCTTGCAGGCCAATGATGGACACTCCTTCCGTAATATACTGTTCCATGTGAAGACCGTGCCTCAGGTAGGTGTCATTCCTGGAGTGACAGTTTTCTTGCACCTAGGTGTGAGTTTCTGCTGATAATATTATTTTATGATACAAAGATATGGGTAGTCATTCATTTATTCAAATAGAATCTATTATATAGAGGACACTGTGTATCTTGTTAGGAGCACCCTCGATCTGAAAGATCTGTCCTCATGTTCTCTACAAATTGGGACACTTTAGAGCCTTTTTTGTTGAGGTACCACCATAAGAACTCGTTATTATCCACTAATCCTTTTGTCTCCTGCCTGAGCATAATCATAAGAATCAAGGTATTCCTGTTTTTATCTGCCCTTCAAAAACAGCTCATGAAATGTGAAGTTCACAGTCAGATAATCTGAATGAATCAAAAAATATTGAGTTCAGCCATTCTGTTAGCTCAGCTAAAGTAGAATGAGCAAACTCTTTTGGTAGTCCTAGGGATCTTTGCCCTAGGGAGTAGGAGCCAATAAACAGCATTGGGTTAGGTGCAGTGGCTCACTCCTGTAATCTCAGCACTTTGGGAAGTTGAGGTAAGAGGATCACTTGAGCTCAGGAGTTTGAGATCAGCATGAGCAACATAGATAAATCTTGTCTCTATGAAAGTTTTTTTTTTTTTTAATTAGCCAGGTGAGATGGGATGCACCTGTAGTCCCAGCTACTCAGGAGGCTGGGACTTTAACCCAGCTGCACTTTAACCCAGAAGGTTGAGGCTGCAGTGAGCCATGATCACACTACTGCACTCCAGCCTGGATGGCAGAGCAAGACCGTATCTCAAAATTGAATAAATAAATAGCATAGTTGCTCAGCCTGAGTCATTGACATGGCACATTTTTATGTTTTCGCCATATCCACAAGCACCTGTACTATTATTTACTTAATATTTTTCTTTGTATCAACTTACTTTTTATTGTGGCCTCATCCTAATAAATAATACTTATTAAATCATGGACTTAATGTAGAATTATACTTTTTTCTAAAATATTAAAATTAATATATAACCATTCTACAACATTTTGTCCATATACTACCGAAAATGTTCTTGGATACTGAAAATAAGATCTTTCTCACACTTTAGGAAATACTGGGCTGATCCATTGCTAGACCAAAGGGACCTGGAAAACATTTTCAAAACTAGACAACATTTAATTGAATGCCCTTTTCTCAATTGCATCAAGAATGGCTCTTTCTCATGGTAGTAGATTGGGAAATATAATTCTTAAACAACATTTTATTTCAAATATCACTGCTTACTGAAATGGCATTAGTGGTTAGCTGGAGAGACTGATTTGCTGAGGACAGATTAAAACCACTTGTCACCTTCTCATTGGTGATCACTCAAAATTTGCGATTGATCCGATTGATCCTGTGAAGGTGAACAGCTGAATCTAACATGGTCTGCTAGGTAATTTCTCAGTTTCCTGTCTTGTTATTTGCAGCTGCTGAAATCACCGAAGGTGGCATGAGAAAGATGGGAGCGAGTGAAGGCTGTTGATGAGATGGAGTTGGCAGATAGCCACCTTGTAGCTCATCCTAATTATCACACTCTTGCAATTGCCCTGGGAGATGATAGTTCTGAAGAGATGAAGTCTAGACAGACACAGAAGTTTTCATTTCTTCCTTCTTGGTTTCTTTCCAAAAGTTGTTAGAGGATTTCAGTGCCACCCTAGCAGCTGCCTTTCCTATTGTGGCTTCCATCTCCATGTTTGGAGCTTAGTTCAGTGTATTGTATAATCATTTTGTGTGGAATGGCTCAAGATGGAAGGGCATTTCTAGGATTTCAGCTGCTTTGACTACCCAAACAAAACTGAGAAAAATGAAAATTTAATTCATAAATAAACCACAAGGCACAGAGTTTTGGAATCTTTGTGACTTGTGAGTCATGTAAGTATTTACTGTGTCTGTCTGTGATTCCTGAAAAGTGAGTTTAAGTTCTACCCTGTGCCCCTTTTCATCCATTTCTCCTGTACTGCTCTGGTTACCTGACTGTACTAGAATAATGAAACCTGTGACCAGAGCCTCAGCATTCATCAGGAAGTACTAATAATACATTTGACAGCAATATTGGCAATCTTATACAAATATGTGCTATTTTTCCTTTTAGGAATTCAATTTTTTTTTTGTTATCTCTTATTTTCTTATCTCTTCTGCTGATCTTTGTAATGTCTTGGTGAAGGAGGTTAGAATAGAGGCTATGGGACCTTCATTTTTCTAATGGAAATTCTATTATGGGTAGAAGATTTTTGGTTTTGTTTTTGATATTAGACACTAAAGCTTGGATGGGAATTGTTCCATTTGATCTCACGATCACTCTGGGATGTTTGTACAATTATTATCTCTAATTTTCCAAAAGAGGAAATGGAAGAACAAAGAGGTTGAAAAACATTCATTTTCATAAAGGTGTTTAGTTCTGGAACTGTGAATTCATCTCAAGTGTGTCTGCCTCCTACACTTAACTATGAGACTCTTTTCACTGTAACTAGTATTTTTCAGTGTGTTGGTCATATATATTCTTATCCCCTTAATGGATAGAATGGAGACAGTAATTTAGTCATTTTCTCAATGTTCTATCCAAGCTGGGCCCCAAGCCTTTTGTAATCTTTCCTCTGAAATCACTGCATCTTGTTACAAGTGAGAGTATTTATAACCATTAAGTCTTCTGGGCCCAAGAAGAAAAACTTCCTCAACTTTTATGGCTTCTTGTGATACATTGTCAGACATGACTGATTTCATTCTAACAGCCACTATTGAGGACGGGCGTGTAAGTTCTTACCCTGTGGCTGCCTAGTTATTAAATCTGGAGCGAGGCTGATTATTGGCTGATGTCTAGCTGATAGTTTAAATGGAATGGCCAAGTGGCTTGTGTTTAATTCCTAGTGAATGAATTACAAATTAATCCTAATATTATTCAACAGAAAATGCAACCTGTCAAGGTAACTAGGAATGGATTGAAAAAGGAAGCTATGTGTGAACAGGGATTATTTCAGTCTTACGCTCTTGAGCAGAGCACGTTGTAGGAGTTCAGTACTTTTTTTTTTTTTCTGGATTGATGGATAATCGATGGATGCAATGGCTTGAGTGAGGCTGGTGCCTGTGTTTCTGCCTGCCAATCCATCTCTTGCATCAGAGGAGAAGCCCTTAGTGCATTTCTGTGGTAGCCCATCTGGGACTGAGTAGAGGAGCTGTCAGTTCAACCCTTGTTTTTCAAGGTCTACATCACTTCCCCCAAACTTATGTTTTGATCTTTGGCCTGGCAGTGAATAAACTTGACTGCCACCTCCAGACTTATACTGAGTTGCTGAGGAGAAAATATAACCAGGACTGATGTTGAAACATGCTTTGTTGGCGGAAGGAGGCAAAAGAAATAAAACAGATTAAAAAGTAGTAAAGAATGCTCTGCTGAACAGGCTTTCATTAACTGGGGGGATTACTAAACCCAAGCCTGCTAGAGATATGATTCTAAAGCAATATGACATCTAATAAGGGCTAAAATGTGGACAGGGAAATGTAATACTTATTGGTGGGCTTCTCTCTACTGCTGGGGTTTAAAGGAATTGCCCTCTTTTTCATCACTTAAGGTACTTCTGGAAATCATGCCGTTTTTTCCACTCTGGCAATACATCTGATTAACTTCTTTGTTATTCTTTGAACAGCATTTTCTTCAACTGGGTAATCATTTCATGTCAAAAGTCCCCAACTGTCATGCTAGGAAGTAGATGGAAAATTCTATTGCTGAGAATCCTCTCTGGCTGTTTATCTGTAGTAAGGCCCATGTACAGATAAATAGCCCTGTGGTGTTTTCCCTCAATGTCATTAATGCCTACTCCTTATTTGTTGTCTTGCAAGGACACAGTTCGGTAATAATGACATTTATGAGAATTACAGATATCGATGGCATAAAAATGTTTATTTCTTATGAGTAACAGTCTATATCATAAATAACTAAATCCTTGGCATATATGAGGGGTTCACCTTTTGGTGGGTTTGATTAGCTTGTTCAATTCAGTGTCTATAAGGTGCATAATTAGAAAATGTTTGCTTAAATATACATATACTGGTGTAAATCTACATGGAACCAAGGTTCTATATTTTTGACTTGAAACAGCAAGCTTCTGGGGCTCATACACACATTGACAAACAGAAACAGTCCAATTATCTTTCCCTCTTTCTTTATGCTGCTAAATTCACCACCGCACCCCATCCCACATGATCTTTTTCACAGTGTCCTATGAGATTAAATTTTAATTTTAATATAAATGAGCCCTTGCAAATTAAGATATATTTTTACAGAACATGTAAAATTATAAGGTCACTGTTACATTCAATGTTAGTCATCTTCTATTTAGTGAGGTTTAAAACTTTTATCTTGAATATTTTGGCCTGGGGTTAGAGTACATTATCATTTCAGCTACCGTTTTTCATTTATGACTCAACCTTTAATTTTGGGGGGAAGTTTTCAT
Source organism: Cebus imitator (assembly GCF_001604975.1). NCBI lineage: Eukaryota > Metazoa > Chordata > Mammalia > Primates > Cebidae > Cebus > Cebus imitator. Next base: position 1,111,098 of record NW_016107438.1, read on the forward strand.
TTTGTTTGTGAGATTTTTTTCTCCAAAGATGGAGGCTAATGCCATTATTTCTGTTTTATAACATTAATATTTTTATTTGTAATATAATATGTAATGGCTAAATTTTATTACCATTTCTACATGCCTATTGTTCTATGAAATGAATTAGAAGAACCATTTAATTTAAAGCACTGTCTTAATTATGTCCCCAGTTTTACTTGTTGGGGTTTTATTGCCTGCTAATATAGTCCTCTGGAGGATCTATAAAATATTACTGGGCAGATTATTCAGCTGATAATATAACTAATTTCTTGAGCTGGCAGGGATATATATACCATGTGCAGAAAAAAAATATGAGGAGATAAAGAAAATTCTAAAATGTCAGAACCATTGTGGAAATTAAGTTAAAATTTGGCTTTTTGGACACCTTAAATGTAGAACAGATGATATGTACTCTTCCATCCATCTCGTCTTGAATATTCCCTGAACCCTCTCCAAAAGAAAACAATAATAAGAAACAGATATGTTCATCATGATGAGTGGGAAGATTCATGCTGTTGCTTCTTTTTTTTTCTTATTTTATTGCATTTTAGGTTTTTGGGGTACATGTGAAGAACATGCAAGATTGTTGCATAGGTACACACGTGGCAGTGTGATTTGCTGCCTTCCTCCCCATCACCTATATCTGGCATTTCTCCCCATGCTATCTCTCCCCAGCTCAACACCCCCCCACTGTCCCTCCCCTATTTCCCCTCAACAGACCCCAGTGTGTATTGTTCCCCTCCATGTGTCCATGTGTTCTCATTGTTCAACACCCATCTATGAGTCAGAACATGCAGTGTTTGATTTGCTGCTCTTGTGTGAGTTTGCTGAGAATGATGGTTTCCAGGTTCATCCATGTCCCTACAAAGGACACGAACTCATCGTTTTTGATGGCTGCATAATATTCCATCGTGTATATGTGCCACATTTTCCCTGTCCAGTCTATCATCGATGGGCATTTGGGTTGGTTCCAGGTCTTTCCTATTATAAACTGTGCTGTAATGAACATTCGTGTGCATGTGTCCTTATAGTAGAACGATTTATAATCCTTTGGGTATATACCCAGTAAAGGGATTGCTGGGTCAAATGGAATTTCTATTTCTAGGTCCTTGAGGAATCGCCACAATGGTTGAACTAATTTATACTCCCACCAACAGTGTAAAAGCGTTCCTATTTCTCCACATCCTCTCCAGCATCTGTTGTCTCCAGATTTTTTAATGATCACCATTCTAACTGGTGTGAGATGGCATCTCAATGTTGTTTTGATTTGCATTTCTCTGATGACCAGTGATGATGAGCATTTTTCCATATGTTTGTTGGCCTCATGTATGTCTTCTTTTGTAAAGTATCTGTTCATATCCTTTGCCCACTTTTGGATGGGTTTGTTTGTTTTTTTCTTGTAAATCTGTTTTAGTTCTTTGTAAATTCTGGATATCAGCCCTTTGTCAGATGGGTAAGCTGCAAAAATTTTTTCCCATTCTGTTGGTTGCCGATTCACTCTAATGAATGTTTCTTTTGCCATGCAGAAGCTGTGGAGTTTGATTAGGTCCCATTTGTCTATTTTGGCTTTTGTTGTCAATGCTTTTGTGTTTTGGTCATGACGTCCTTGCTTACGCCTATGTCCTGAATGGTTTTGCCTAGATTTTCCTCTAGGGTTTTTATGGTGTTAGGTCTTATGTTTAAGTCTTTAAGCCATCTGGAGTTAATTTTCGTGTAAGGTGTCAGGAAGGGGTCCAGTTTCTGCTTTCTCCACGTGGCTAGTCAGTTTTCCCAACACCATTTATTAAACAGGGAATCCTTTCCCCGTTTCTTGTTTTTGTCACGTTTGTCAAAGATCAGATGGTTGTAGATATGTTGTGTTGCCTCCGAGGCCTCTGTTCTGTTCCATTGGTCTATATCACTGTTTTGGTACCAGTACCATGCTGTTTTGATTACTGTAGCCTTGTAGTATACTTTGAAGTCAGGTAGTGTGATGCCTCCTGCTTTATTCTTTTTGCTTAGAATTGACTTGGCTATGTGGGCTACCTTTTGGTTCCATATGAAGTTTAATGTGTTTTTTTCCAGTTCTATGAAGAAGGTAATTGGTAGCTTGACGGGGATAGCGTTGAATCTGTAAATTACTTTGGGCAGTATGGCCATTTTCACTACATTGATTCTTCCTAACCATGAACATGGAATGTTTCTCCATCTGTTTGTGTTCTCTCTTATTTCGTTGAGCAGTGGCTTGTAGTTCTCCTTGAACAGGTCCTTTACGTTCCTTGTTAGTTGTATTCCTAGGTATTTTATTCTCTTTGCAGCAATTGTGAATGGCAGTTCATTCTTGATTTGGCTGTCTTTAAATCTGTTATTGGTGTATAGGAATGCTTGTGATTTTTGCACATTGATTTTGTATTCTGAGACTTTGCTGAAGCTGCTTATCAGCTTCAGGAGATTTTGGACTGAGACGATGGGGTCTTCCAGATATACAATCGTGTTGTCTGCAAATAGAGACAATTTGACTTCCTCCTCTCCTATTTGAATACCCTTTATTTCTTTTTCTTGCCTGATTGCTCTGGCTACAACTTCCAGTACTATATTGAAAAGGAGTGGTGAGAGAGGGCATCCTTGTCTAGTGCCAGATTTCAAAGGGAATGCTTCCAGTTTTTGCCCATTCAGCATGATATTGGCTGTTGGTTTGTCATAAATAGCTTTTATTATTTCGAGATACGTTCCGTCAATACCTAGCTTATTGAGGGTTTTTAGCATAAAGGGCTATTGAGTTTTGTCAAAGGCCTTCTCTGCATCTATTGAGATAATCATGTGGTTTTTGTCTCTGGTTCTGTTTATGTGGTGAATTACATTTATAGACTTGTGTATGTTGAACCAGCCTTGCATCCCCGGGATGAAGCCTACTTGATCATGGTGGATAAGCTTTTTGATGTGCTGTTGCAATCAGCTTGCCCGTATTTTATTGAAGATTTTTGCATCTATGTTCATCATGGATATTGGCCTGAAGTTTTCTTTTCTTGTTGAGTCCCTGCCGGGTTTTGGAATCAGGATGATGTTGGTCTCATAAAATGGTTGGGAAGGATTCCCTGTTTTTGGATTGTTTGGAATAGTTTCAGAAGGAGTGGTACCAGCTCCTCTTTGTATGTGTGGTAGAATTCGGCTGTGAACCCATCTGGACCTGGGCATTTTTTTGGGTGGTAGGCTCTTAATTGCTGCCTCAACTTCAGACCTTGTTATGGGTCTGTTCAGAGTTTCGGCTTCTTCCTGGTTTAGGCTTGAGAGGAGGCAAGTGTCCAGGAATTTATCCATTTCTTCCAGGTTTACTAGTTTATGTGCATAGAGTTGTTTGTAATAATCTCTGATGATGGTTTGAATTTCTGTGGAATCTGTGGTGATATCTCCTTTATTGTTTTTTATTGCATCAATTTGGTTATTCTCTCTTTTCTTTTTTATTAATCTGGCTAGTGGTCTATTTTGTTGATCTTTTCACAAAACCTACTCCTGGATTTATTGATTTTTTGAAGGTTTTTTTGTGTCTCTATCTCCTTCAATTCTGCTCTGATCTTAGCTATTTCTTGTCTTCTGCTAGGTTTTGAGTTTTTTTGATCTTGCTCCTCTAGCTCTTTCAATTTTGATGCTAGGGTGTCAATTCTAGATCTTTCCTTGCTTCTCATGTGGGCACTTATTGCTATAAATTTTCCTCTAGACACTGCTTTAAATGTGTC
>NW_016107438.1:1117106-1135539 GCF_001604975.1 Cebus imitator
GCTTTTTGTTCCCAGGTGCTCTGTCCCAGGGAGTTAGGGCTTTATTTATGAGTTTCCACTGTGCTGCTGCCTTTTTTTTTTTTTTCAGGGCTGCCCTGCCCAGCAACGAGGCAGCCTAGTCACTGTCTGCCTGCAGAGGCTTTGCTGAGTTGCTGTGGGCTCCGCCCAGCTGCTGTGTGAACTTCCCTGCAGTCTTGTTTATATGGGTGTAGTTAGAACTGCCTCGGCAATGGTGGCCCACCTCTGTATTGGCGGACTCTCTCTGTAATGGTAGGTTGCCTTGGCAATGGCAGGTTGCCTTGGCAATGGCAGGCTGCCTCAGCAATGGTGGACTACCTCCGTAGTGGTGGAATGCCTCGGTAATGGCAGACGCCCCTCCCCCACAGAGCTGGACCATCCCAGGTTCAGCTGCGCTTGCTGTGAAACTCTCAATCCAGAGAGTTTCTGATTGCTGTTCTTTTGTAGGGGTGGGAACTCTGAGCCTGATCACCTGGCTCCCTGCCTCAGAGCCTTTTTTTTTCTTTCTTAGTTGAACAGCCAACTCTATCCCAGGTGTTCCATTTGCCTGTTGAAATGGCGCTGGGATCTGTGTGATTTCCCGTGGGGCAACTCACTGCGTCAGCTTTAACAGTGCTGCTGAGATTCGTGGCACTTTTTTTGCCCAGGAATCTCCTGGCCTTTCTCCCTGTTCAGTCCCCTCTTTAATCAGATGAATGGGCGACTTCCCGGGGCTCCAATTGCCAGCCAAAAGGGCGCCTTGACCAGTGTATTTCATACGTAGAACCGCTGTCCGGCGCGCTGACAGCTGTGTGGGGCAAAGCAGCCACACCAGGCAAAGAAGCTGCACCGGCCTAAAGAACTGTGCTGGCCCAAACAGCCACACTGGCAACCCGTGGGGCTCCTCCACCTCGGAATCTCCTGGTTCGTGAGCAATAAAAATGCGGCATCCACTCACCCTCTGTGCTTTCACTGGGAGCAGCAACTCTGAGCTATTCCTAAACGGCCATCTTGGATCGCTATCCGCTTCTTCTTTAACACACACACACACACACACACACACACAAAACAATTTTACTGAGGAATGATTGACATGTAAAAAGCTCTACATATTTAATGTATGCAACTTCAGTTTGAGGATAAGTATATAGGCATGCAACCATCACCACTATCTAGGTCTTAGACATATTTCTAACCTCATAAAGTTTTCTCCTGCCTTGTTTACCGATTTTATTTATGTATTTGCTTATTTCTGTGGTAACATAAGATCTACTCTCTTAGCACATTTTATATATACCAGTTTCTTCCATGTTGTTGCAAATAGCAGGATTCCCCTCATTTTTAAGTCTGAATGATATTCCATTATATATCCATTTATCCGTTGACTGACATTTAGATCGATTCTGTATCTTGTCTATTGTGAATAATACTACAATGAATGTGGAAGTGCAGATATCTCTTCAACATGTTGATTTCATTTCCTTTGGATGTATATCCAGAAGTGTGATTGCAGATCATGTGGTAGTTTGTTTTTTAAGTTTTTGAGGAGCCTGCCTAGTGGCTGTACCAATTTATTTTCCTTCCACCAGTGTACCAGGATTCCCTTTTCTCCAAATCCTCTCTAACTTTATCTTTTTAAAAAATAGCCATTCTGACAAATGTGAGGTGACTTTACTTTGCCTTTTCCTCATGATTATTTATGCTTTTCATATACCTGTTAGCCATTATATGTCTTCTTTGGAGAAATGCCTATTTAACTTTTTTCTCATTTTTAAATTATTTGAATTTTTTTGCTTTTGAGTTGTAGGAGGTTCTTATATATGGTATATATTAACCTCTTAGCAGATATTGGTTTTATACTTATTTTCTCCCATTCTGTAGGTTGCCTTTTCATTTTGTTGATTGTTTCCCTTGCTGTGCAGATGCTTTTTAGTTTGACATAATCCAATTATTTTTGCTTTTATTTCCCATGCTTTTAGTGCTATATCCAAAAAAATAGTTGCCAAGACCTATATCAAGGAGCTATTCCCCTATGTTTTCTTCTAGATCTTTTACAGTTTCAGGTTTTCTGTTTAAGCCTATAATCCATTTTGAGTTGGTTTTTGTGTATGGTGTAATTTCACTTCTTAGCATGAGGCTATCCAATCCCAACACTATTTATTGAAGAGGCTATTCTTTTCTCCTTTCCTTTTATTATACTCTTTGCACTCTTGTTGAAGATTAGTTGGTCATAAATGTGTGGATTTATTTCTGGGCCCTTTATTCTGTTCCACTGGTAGGTATTTGTTTTATTCCAGTACCATAATGTTTTAATTACCGTAACATTGTAATGTAATTTGGAGTTAGAAAGTCTGAGGCCACCAGCTTTGTTCTTCTTGCTCAAGATTGCTTTGACAATTTGGGGACTTTTGTGGTTCCATATGAATTTTAGGATTTGTTTTTCTGTTTCTGTGTAAAATGCCATTGGAATTTTGACAGGGATGGCATGAAAACTGTGGATTGCTTTGGGTTGTATGGACATTTTAATAAAATTAATTCTTTAAATTCATAAACATAGGATATCTTTGCATTTATCTGTGTCTTGTTCAATTTCTTTCACCAGTATTTTATAGTTTTCAGTGGCATATCTTTCACTTTCATTGTTAATTTTATTTCAAATTATGTTATTCTTTTAATGCAATTATAAATAAGATTATTTTCTTTAATTTCTTTTTCAAAGAATTTATTGCTAGTATATGGAAACACAGCCAATTTTGCATGTTGGTTTTATTTTACTGAATGTGTTTATTAGTCCTAACAGCCTTTTGGTGGAATCTTTAGATTTCTCTATATATAGAGGATCATAATATCTTTAAATATAGACAATTTAACTTCTTCTTTTCCAATTTGAATATATTTTGTTTCTTTCTCTTGCCTAATTGCCCTGGCTAGGACTGCCAAATAAGATACTTGGTGTGATTTCAGTCTTCTTAAACTTTTTAAGACATCTTTTGTAGCTTAACGTTTGTTCTAACGTGTGTTAGACCTGTGTTCCATATGTGCTTCAGAAGAATATAAATTCTGCTGCTGTTGTATGTTATATTCTATATATGTCTGTTAGGTCTATTTGTTTCATAGTGCTATTCAAGTCCTCTATTTCTTTATTGATTTTCTATCTGGATGACCTGTCTATTGTTGAAAATGGGGTATTGAAAACCCCTACTGTTATTGTATTGCTCTTTATTTCTTCATTTTGTTCTGTTAATATTTGCTTTATATATCTAGGTATGCTAATGTTATATACATATATATTTATAATTATTATGCCTGCTAGATGGCTTGACCTCTTTATCATTATGTACCTTCTTTGTCCCTTGCTATGTTTTTTTACTTCAAAGCTATTTTGCCTGATACAAATATAGGTATCTCTGTTCTATTTTGGTTTTCATTTGCATGGTATATTTTTTTCCATACCTTCACTTTCAGCCTATGTATATCCCTAAAGTTAAAGTGAATCACTTTATAGGCAGTTTATAGTTGGATCTTGCTTTCTGCCCATTCAGCTACTCTATGTTTTTTGATTGGATAATTTAATCCATTTACATTTAATTGTTGATAGGTAAGGACTTATCTATTGCTATTTTGTCATTTTCTGACTGTTTTGTAGTTCTTCTCTTCCTTTCTCTCTCTTACTGTTTGCCTTTGTTATTTGATTTTTTTTTTTGTAATGGTATTTTGTAGTTCTTCTCTTCCTTTCTCTCTCTTACTGTTTGCCTTTGTTATTTGATTTTTTTTTTTGTAATGGTATGTTTTGTTTTGATTTACTTCTCTTTATTTTTTGTGTATTTACTGCAGGTTTTTCTTCATGATTACCATGAGGATTACATAAAATATCTTATAATAGTCCATTTTAGGATGACTAACTTACCTCCAATTGCATACAAAACTATATACTTCTCCCTGACCCTCACCATTTTATGTTACTGATGTCACAATTTATATCTTTTTATATAATGTATCCACTAAAAAAAAATTGTAGTTATATTAACTTTTAATACTTTTTTCTTCTAACTTATATACTAGAGTTAAACTGATTTACATATCACCATTACAGCATTATTCTCCCTTTGATTATATTCTTAGCTTTTCCAGTGGCTTTTATACTTTTATGTGTTTTCATGTTGCTAATTAGTGTCCTTTCATTTCAACTTGAAGAATTTTCTTTAGCATTTCTTATAAGACAGGACTCTATTGGTAACAAACTTCCCCAGCCTTTGTCTGGGAAAGGCTGTCTCTCTCCTTCCTTTCTAAGTGACAGCTTTGCCTGGTAAATTATTCTTGATTGGCAGTTTTTTCTTTAAGTGTTTTGAATATATCATCTAATTCTGTCAGAAAACTACAAGGTTTCTGCTGAGTAATCTACTGATAGTCTTATAAAATTCCCTTACATGTGACAAGTCACTTTTCTCTTGCAGCTTTCAAAATTATTTGTGATTAACTTTTGAGAATTTTGCTGTGCAGAAGCTCTTTAGTTTAATTAGTTCCCATTTGTCAATTTTGGCTTTTGTTGCCATTGCTTTTGATGTTTTAGTCATGAAGTCTTTGCCCATGCCTATGTCCTGAATAGTATTTCCAAGATTTTCTTCTAGGGTTTTTATGGTTTCACATCTTATGTTTAAGTCTTTAATCCATCTTGAGTTAATTTTTGTATAAGGTGTAAGGAAGGGGACCAGTTTCAGTTTTCTTCATATGGCTAGCCAGTTTTCTCAACACTGTTGATTAAATAAGAATCCTTTCCCCTTTGCTTGTTTTTGTGAGGTTTGTCAAAGATCAGATGGTTGTAGATACATGGCATTATTTCTGAGGCCTCTCTTCTGTTCCATTGGTCTATATATCTGTTTTGGTACCAGTGCCATGCTGTTTTTGTTACTGTAGCCTTGTAGTATAGTTTAAGGTCAGGTAGCGTGATACCTCCAGTTTTGTTCTTTTTGCTTAGGATTGTCTTGGCTATATGGGCTCTTTTTTGGCTCCATATGAAATTTAAAGTAGTTTTTTTTTTTTTTTTTTGTAATTCTGTGAAGAAAGTCAATGGTAGCTTGATGGGCATAGCATTGAATCTGTAAATTACTTTGGGCAGTATGGCCATTTTCACAGTACTGATTTTTCCTAACCATGAGCATGGAATGTTTTTCCATTTGTGTTCTCTCTTATTTTGTTGAGCAGTGGTTTGTAATTCTCCTTGAAGAGGTCCTTCACATCCCTTGTTAGTTGTATTTCTAGGTATTTTATTCTCTTTGTAGCACTTGTGAATGGAAGTTCACATATGATTTGGTTCTCTGTCTATTATTGGTGAGTAGGAATGCTTATGATTTCTGCATATTGATTTTGTATCCTGAGACTTTGCTGAAGTTGCTTATCAGCTCAAGGAGATTTTGGGCTGAGACAATGGGGTTTTCTGAATATACAATCACGTCATCTGCAAACAGAGACAATTTGACTTTCTCTCTTTTTATTTGAATACCATTTACTTATTTCTCTTGCCTGATTGTCCTGGGCAGAACTTTCAGTACTGTGTTGAATAAGAGTGGTGAGAGAGGGCATCCTTGTCTTGTGCTGGTTTTCAAAGGGAATGCTTCCAGCTTTTGCCCATTCAGTATGATATTGGCTGTGGGTTTGTCATAGCTCTTATTATTTTGAGATGCATTCCATCAATAGCTAGTTCCTTGAGAGTTTTTAGCATGAAGGGGTGTTAAATTTTATCAAAGGCCTTTTCTACATCTATTGAGATAATCATGTGGTTTTTGTCATTGGTTCTGTTTATGTGATGGATTACATTTATTGATTTGTGTATTTTGAACCAGGCTTGCATCTTAGGGATGAAGCCAACTTGATCATTGTGGATGAGTTTTTGATATGCTGCTAGATTCAGTTTGCCAGTATTTTATTGAGAATTTTCTCATTGATGTTTGTCAGGGATATTGGCCTGAAATTTTCTTTTTTTGTTGTGTCTCTGCCAGGTTTTGATATCAGGATGATGCTTGCCTCATAAAATGAGTTAGGAAGGAGCCTTTCTTTTTCTCATGTTTGGAATAGTTTCAGAAGGAATGGTGCTAGCCCCTCTTTGCACCTCTGGTAGAATTTGGCTGATAATAATTTGTCTTGGTGATGACTTCTTTATGTTCAATCTATTTGGAGTTCTCTGGGCTTCATGGATCTGAAAGCTTCCTTCCCTTTACAGATTTGGAAAGTTTTCTGTCATTATATCTTTAAATAAGTTTCTGCCCTTTTGTCTTTCTCAGCTTAATTTGGAATTTCCTTAATAGGTTATGTTAGTTTATTTGACGGTGTCTCATAAGTTCTGTAAGCTTTGTTCATTCTTTTTTATTTTTGTTGTTATTATTCCTCTGACTGGATAGTTTCTAATGATCTTTGAGTTTATGTATTCATTCCTCTTTTTGATGGTGTTTGCTATTGAAGTGTTCTATTGAATTTTTCAGTTCAGTCGTTACATTCTTCAGCTCTGGAATTTGATTTGTTCTTTTTACGGTTTCTATCTTTTGTCAAACCTTTAGTTTTATGTGTTGTTTTCTTGACTTTGTTTAGTAATCTATTTAAGATTGTTGTACTTCTTTAAGATGTCCACTGTGCTTCTTTAAGATTATTATTTTGAATTATTTGTCAGGTAGTTCATAAACCTTCATTTCTTTGGGGTTACCCACTGGAGCTTTATTTTGTTCCTTTGGTGGCATCATGTTTTTGTAGTTTCTTTTATATGTTCTTTGAAGGCTTGCATTGCTATGTTTGCATTTGAAAAAGTGGTCACTTACTCCAGTCTTTACCACCTGGCTTCAGGAGAGAAAGACCTTCGCTAGTCAGCCAAACTAAAGATTTGAAGCTTTTCTCAAACTTTTTCTCTGGATGTGCCTGTTTCACTCCTCTTGTTCCCTCTTTAGGGGAAGTCTTATGACTGTATGCCTTCTCTTGATCCTGCACCATCAAGCAGGGTGCTGAAAGCCTTCGTTTATTTTCCTCATGTCAGTTTCCTGAAATAGTCAAGGTTGCATGCCTTCTACCCAGTTTAACAGAGTTAGGCGACTATTGATGTGTGTGTTTGCTGTCTAATCATGGGCTCATATGCACCATCTGAAAAGACTGTATATACTCCCTTCACGGGAGTATGGGGTGCTGGCTATGGGAGGGGGTGCATGGAGTCTTGGGTACTTGTTAGCTCATTTATATATCTGCAGGTGGGGTATCTTACAGGGTTTGTGAGCATGGCTCTTGGTGGTGCCCATTAACCAGTTGGTAGAATCTGCAGCTGTTTGTTGAAATCTACACAGTGGTTGCTGTAAGCCTCTGCCCCTATTCCCAGCTCCTTGCTGTCCCCATACAGCTGAGGACACATATTAGTCCCCTCAGTGTTCTGGATGGGGTAAGACAGAAGTGGATCTCTTAGGCAGGATCTCACGAGGCTGGGGAAGCTGGGCACTCACTTCAATCTTACTTTCCTCTGTAGGAGAAATTGTGGGCTGAAAGGGTCTCTCTTAGCCTTGAGTTGTGCCTACTTAGAGGAGGGTATTAGGTTAAAATGAAACTATTTTTCTTTGTTTCATTGCCATCTATTTTTTTTTTTTTTACTTCACTGGGCTCCTGGAAACTTTCAGCTAGACCCCAGACTCCTATGAAGGCATTGTCATCTGCAGATGGTTGTGAAAATTAGTGTACTCTGGGGGGTTTAGAGCTGGAATCTCTTATTCTGCCATCTTGCTGATTTCCAAGAATTATAGTTTTTTTTCTTAGACAGTATTATCTCTTTCTCCTTATGTACTGTAAAAAAAAATCATTCAGAAATGGAGGCATATGTATTATTCTGTTATAGTCATAAATATTCTAAAAGGCCCAGCTGTGAACTTTCAGGAGAGCCACTCTAGAACCATTGCAATCTCTACCTTGGACCATACTTTTTATGCTTTAGTGTGTCTGCACAAAGTGCAGATTCTGATTCAGACAATTGTGATGAGACCTGAGATACTGAACATTTTAATGAGCTTCCAGCTGCTACTAGTCTCTGCACACTGAGTCACAAGGTGTACTGTCTAAAAAGTTACACTCACACAGGAATTATAGAGAATCATGTTGATAAATATAGCCAAGATAGAGATATAGTGGGAAAGCCTTCGGGGAACATGCATTTGGGTCATACTGCTTACTTGCTTAGAATCTGAAAAACCACATTGCCTACTCAGCCTAATAATGTGGTTGTTGGCATATGACTGGTCTCTATAGCCAAAATCAAAATTGAATAGGCTTCTGCTATTAGAAAGAGTTATAACAATTAAGAAACCTGGACACAAGTATTTCATGGTATGCATATAAGACTTCTGGAGTTAATAGAGTGTTTTCCCTCAGAATTTTAGTGGATTATATACAAAGTTTTTAATACATTTTTGATGTTTTATAAATAATGCACTATGTCAATTGAGAAAGGAGAATATTCTCTGGGATCTTGCCCCAAGCACCAATTAGGATAGAAAGTGTCTTTGCAGCTGTTCTCATGGGCACTGTTTCACTCAGCTTCCTGGTGTATATATGATGACAGTAGCCATCACTGCCTCCTGAGAGGGCAGATGCTCAAGTGCCAAGTGAACAAAAAATACTCATTGTTTTCTATTCAAAATATTCTTCTCCTGGGGGTGGTGTTTGCTCTGTTCTGTTTATTGGCATATTTGAAAGTAATAATAATTTAGAAAACTATCCCTTCTAAAATATTCTATTTTAAAATATCAGACTTGTTAATTTTTGAAATATGAAAACAAACTGAAAACTGAATACTGGCAGCCTCCCTCATCTCGTTCAGTGGAAAATGTCAATTATGAGGCTTTGGAAGAGGGTGTGTGCCTTGCAAAGCAGGAATGGCAGCACTTTTAATGATATTAGCTTTGGCAATTAAAATGATTACCTTCTCAGAAGTGCTAAATAGATTATTTCTTTCAGACAGCTGCACCTAACTGTTGTTGCTTCACCTTCTATTGGCCATCAGGTCCTGTCAGTTCTGCTTCTGTGATGCTTCTAGAATCTATTTCTGTCTACAATGAATTGCCATTGGATTTGCCACTGCAATTACTCTCTCATAGGCTCTGATTTTCTCTCCCCTGAGCCATTAAATGGTATCTTCAGCTCTAGATTTATGTCAGTGCTAGTCACTTCCATCTTCTGCCATTGGAGCCTAGCTTTCTAAAACCTAGATCTGATTATCCCATTTTCTTCCCTGGAGACTCGTGTTGACTTTCCAGTGCTGATGAGATGAACTGAGATGTTTAGCGTAGCTTCTATCTTCTACTAACCTTCCGTTAGACAGTGTCACTTTTTACCCACTCCTCTACCTGGCTCCCTGGGCCCTTCTGGCCCCAGATACTTGGACATTTTATGAAATATATAGTGCATTGTCTCACATCTTTGCTTTCGCTTAAGCTAGGCCCTCTGTCTGGAATGTGTTTCACCATGTGTCTACTTAGAAACCCCATTTTTTTGTTATTCGAGAATAAAATTATTTTTCTTAGGAAAATCTTCCTGAGGCTTCCTTCCTCTATTCTCCCACTGCTCCCTAATCAAGCTTCTTATGGAGCATTACAAGTGAAGCATCCTAATTATTTATGTGTCTGTCTCTCCCATTAGACCATAAGTTCTGACACTGAGGTTTTGCTGTAGACATCTTGTATATACCAGGCCTCCAGCAATGGAGCCGGCATATAATAGGTACTTAATGAATAATTCTTAAATATGGGTGGGTGGAGAGGATAGAAAGACAGGTAGATGGACAGATGAAAGAAAGAAATGGAGAGACTTAGTCTTTCTAAATAAGTTGTTCATGATAAACTGAAAGAAAAAGCAGGATATATTCATGTGTAAATATATAGATAAATGTGCATATATCTACATATAATACAAAGTCTATAGACTGACTCTAAAGCTGTGAATCAGTCTCTCTCTTATTAGATGATCTTTAACAACAACCAAACTGGATAACTTATGTGTTTAAGAACTGATATATTCTTATTTTGCTTGGACCTAATTCTGCATTTTATTTTTATTTCAGAATGATAGAGGTCTTCAGCTTGTGGCTAATTCGATGGTGTGGGTTCCAGAAGGGGGCATGCTGCAGATTACCAACAGAATCTTACAGGCTGAGGCTCCTGGTGCCAGTGCTGAAGAAATCATCTACGAGATTACACGAGACCACCCCCAATTTGGTAACTAGTTTTTCCTTTGGCATGGTTTCATCATTGCATTCAGCAGTCTAGGGTTTGCTATTGGAGAGTGTCAAGCGGCAAGGCTGCAATTCCAATGAACTGAGCTTTCTAATACCTTACAAATCTCCTTTAAAAACAATAATTGTGGTAGCTATCACACTGTACACGTTACTAGGTAGTGTAATAAATTTTATAAACACATTATATATAACACCTAAAATTTAAGTTTTAAATCAACTTCATTTTACAGGTAAAAACCTGGGGTAAAGTAGCTTGCTGAAAGTCACTTAGCTAACATATGTCAGCTTAATTTCAAAGGTCAGGCTCTCAAACTCCACCTTATATGTCTTTTAGACTATCATTAGACTTCTCCTTGATGAGACTTAAAAAAAATAATGAAAACATTTTTCAGTGTTCTCCAGTGTTACTTCTACTTCCAGGAAGATAGCCAAGTATGAAAACCTGAGAAATTTACTATTATCATCACCCAGAAATGCTGGATAAAATATAACAAGAATTATAAGGTGTTCATAGCTGACTTCCCAAGGATAGAGACAAATCTCTGGGTGCCAGCAACAAAGAAGGCACTGAATGCCAGTCATTGCATGAACTAATAGCATAGCTTCTCCAAAAAGGGTTGTGCATGTTTCAATAACCTGGGGGTATGGAACTTACTGTCCATGCAGAGACAGAGCATTGGAATTAAGATGCTGCATAAAACCAGGACTCTGGAAAGACATGTCTTCAATTACAGGGACAGGGTAGAAACAAGAAGCTCATCAGCACAGAGAGATGGCAGAGAAATTTGCCTCTTTCTTGGAGTCAGAGTAGAAAAAAAAGCCTGGTGAAAAATCAGAAATATAGGCCTATTTTTTCCTGTAAATCTCGGGTTAAATTAGAGTATATACCTTGTCTAAGAAGCCTGAAGCTCAGGTATTTTATGAAAATTAATCTTAGGCATATGATACATCTTGGGTTCTTTATTGAAACTAGTAGAAATTATAGAAGGCCTACCCTCTGCTAGGCCACATGGGATTCTCAGAAGAAACCATTGAAGCTCAGCATTTAAAATTATGGAATATGGGAGGAAAAAATGTAGTACCATCACCAAAATAAACAAGAAGGTTAAAATCCCAAGAATTTCAAATAAAGTAACAGTCTTATCAAAACTATGAAGTAAGCATATGTAAAATGATTTAAAGACATAAAAGAAGGAATTTAAGCTGTGTGGAAACAACAACATGTCATAAAAATTTTTTAAATGTAGATTTTTAAAAGTAACTAAACTGATCATTGGAAAATGAAAATTATATTCATTAAAAGTAAAAGCTCATTTGGCATGTTAAATAGCAGAGGAAGAAAAATCTGTTTTTCCTTTGGGCTACCAGGTTTTTTAAAATTATATATTTTCTGTAGGGAGGGAAAAATTAACTTTAATTTAAAAATAATTCCAATGTCCACGAAGACATTGAAAAGCCATCTAATTGGGAATTGGTATTATAATTATAAAATGGTCAGTCTAGTTGAGATGTCATTTATTATAGCTATGTAACCTTGAAAAAGGCAGGTATATGGTCTTGTGCCATAGGTTTCTTTGAAAAGATAGGCTAAGTCATTAAAATATTAAAAAAATATTTAGACTGAAAAGTTGCAAAAATCGTATAAAAGCTGTTGAATATGTTTTAGTTATCCTCCCCTAATGTTAATATCTTATAACTATAGAACAATTATTGAAACCAAGAAATTAACCTTGATATGATACTATTAATTAATCCATAGGCCTTATTCAAATTTTGCCATTTTTCCCACCAATGCCCTTTCTGTGACCCAATCCAGGAACTCAAATTGCACTTATTTGTCATGCCTCCTTGGGCTTTTCCAATCTGTGACACACACTTCCTCAGTCTTTGTCTTTTATGACACTGACTCTTTTGAAGAGTACTGGTCAGATATTTGTAGACTGTCACTCAATTTGTGTTTGTCTGAGGATGATTTCTCATGATTGGGTTAAGGTTGTGTTTTTTTCCTGTTTTTCAATGCATCGTCAGGAGGTACATCATCTCACTATGTCTTAAAATAGGTGATATTAACTTTGATCACTTGGTTAAAGTGGTGTCTATTAGATTTTTCCACTCTAAAGTTAGTATTTTTCCATTTGTAATTAGTAAGCTTCCTGTTCTCATTGTACTTTCAACTACTGATTTTAAGCTAGATATTTTTAAAGTCCTTTTCATCTCTAAAAATCTATGACTCTTTTGATGTGTTAAATTCTCTAAATATATTTTTGTCAGTAAAAGACAAAAAATTAAGCCCCCAAATTTCCTAGAAACAGTCCAATATTCCATTAAGTCTTAAACGAAACAATGCTGAATTAAATGGTTTTTAAGCAGAATAAAGTTTGCCATTTCAGTTTGATGAATATTACGTAGTCTTTATTGTGGTGCTTTCCTGCTGTAACTCATTTAATTAATTTCTTCCTATGAACATGATCTTTCAAGTAGCCAGAGCCCCCTATCAGTAATAATCAAATCACTTACCTAGAATCCATTCAAGAGTGAAATTGGTGGATAAGAAGCCCACTTAACACAAATTTGCTTGCACCTATCAATCTTAATTATCTAAATTTGTGGAGTCTTTACCTTGTACTCCCTCATCACTTAAGAAAGTTCACGTTGGGTTTTGGGCATTTTGTGAAGAGCTGACCCCTTGAAACAGACCAAATGTAAATTGCTTGTATAGTATGTGCATAAAGGACTTGAGTTCAACCACTTGCAGACTCACCACTGTTTTCAGATACAGATTCTCCTAAACTTACAATGGGTTACACCCTGTTAACTCATTGTAAGTTGAAAATATCATGAATTGAAAATACATTTAGTACACCTAACCTACCGAACATCATAGCTTAGCCTAGCCTACCTTATATGTGCCCAGAATATTTACATTAGTGTAGAGTTGGGTAAATCATCTAACATAAAGCATGTTTTATAATAAGTGTTAAATATCTCATGTAACTTATTAACTACTGTACTGAAAGTGAAAAACAATGGTTTTGCACCATTGTAACTTAAAAAAATTGTAAGTCAAATTACTGAAACTCGGGGAGTACCTGTATAAATTCAGACAACTTGATTAATTTGTATCCATAGCTACTTACTTATATTTGAAAGTACATATAATGAGATGGTTTTAATGAAGTAACTTGAGAATCATTTGAAAGATAATCTGATTTAGCCTAACACATTGGCAAATCCAAATTATTTATCATAATGTAAAACGCATTAATATGAATGATCTCAATCTCAAAATAATTCATAGAGATTCAAATGATATTCCAATTCTTAATACCTACTGAATCTTCCCTTCAAAATTATTGGTTAAAATATAGACTTCAGTGTAAAGGAAATTCCAAATAGAGATCATTTTCTGTTTTTTACTTTGGATTTTTATAAGTTTAAATTGTTATCTTTTTGTAGTCATATTATGATTAAAGCAGAGGTGAGGTGCTACAGAAAGAAGGTTAGCTCTCCTCTGCACAGAATCCCACAGTAGTCTGATACTTCTCCTGGTCCACTCATGGGCTTGTCACAAGGGCACTTATATTCAGCATGTCCAGTGCTCAACCTGTCATTTTCCCTCCAACCCCCTCCTCCCTCTGTATGATTGATACCCAGTAGTGGCACCCAGTCACCCAACCCAATAGGTGATTCTTGTTGATGCCTTCCTCTGTCATCCTTCAGAGGAACATTTGTTAAGTTCCGTTGTTACCACTTCCTCAGTGACTCTTGCATCTGTGTTGCGTTCCAGTCTTACCTCTGTTGTCTTAGTTCAGGTCTTTCCTCTGGATTTGGCAGTAGTCTTATAAATGGTCAAACCTTCTACATAAATGTTAGCTACTGTTGTTATCACTTTTATAGAATAAAGTCCGTCTCCTTGAACAGGACCTTCAACTCTTATAGGCTTTCCATATTCTGGCCACATGTTGTATGTTCTAAAACAATTCATGTCATTCACCTACTGGAAAACTCGCAGTGGCTCCCAGTTGCTTATAGGGCTAATCTTTGGGGTAGGAGCTGCATCTTGCCTATCTTTGAATCCCTCCATTCCTGAAGGGCCTACCACAGTCATTAGCACCTAATGGGTACTGAATGACTATTTATTGATGTAAAATTAATGGAATTAGCCAATATCTTATAATTGCTGTTAATCTATAGGACACAAAAGTAGTTTTTTCACATAAAAAATTAGGTTTGTTTCATTAGGTCTTGTTAGGAAAATTCTGCTTTGCTTTTCTATCATAAAGCAGAATAGCTAGGAAATCAGCATTTGGACGTTTTCTACTCTACAGATTTTCATTGTGGAAATTTTCTTTCAGAATATTTTGCAACTGCACTCACATTCATAAACAGTCCACATACTAGAAATCTATGTTTATTAACAGCATCTTAGGAACAGAAGTTGAACCAAGGAGAGACAGGTAATGGAATTTATTTTTACTTGAGTACAAATAAGTTATAATACAAGAAAGAAAACTACAGTGAGTTGATACTACCTATGAATATATAAAAAGTAGTATAGTCATGTTTCTCTCTTATTTTGGTATTTCATTACCATCTAGGATATTATGCTTGTTTTAAACTTGAATTTAGTACATATAAATATTAGAATGAATGCCTTCACTGAGTAAGAAAGCAAATTTCTCTAGAGTAATCAAAATGTGTCATCAATTGCCCAATATGTCTAGTGTCTAGTGTATTAAGATTCGAGTATTCTCCTATAGACTATTTTAAAAATAGACACTCTGTCTGTCTCTCTCGTTCTCACTCCCTCTTCCTCACCCTCTCCATCCCACTATCAGAGTGTTAGAGTGGCTTCCTTCAGATTTATTGTTAAGATACTTTTTCTTGAGAATCTAATTTCTGCTTGTAGCAGTTCATCCATTCTTCTGAATGGTCTTCAATTGAAGGCATAGTCTTTCTGTGAAATTTTAATTGTTTCTATAACACCTCTGTATTTTTAGTCTCACTTTAAGAAGATAGTAGGTGAAGGTGAAGGCCCTTTAGGTGAAGAACAAGCAGTACAAACAAATTACTGATGATGGTGGTGTTTATATGTAGATTTCCTTGCTTCAGTTCTAATACAGTTTAAAGAATGAAGGAGTAGAAAACATGATAATTTATTTGATGATAATTTATTTAGCAGTCTAAATACTGGTACATGTTCATAAAATAATGATGATTGGTAAGAGAGCTTCATGACCAGGAATGTACACTTCAGATTGAAATCCCAGCTCATCAACTTAACATTTGTGTAACTTCTAACAGTTATCGAACTCTGAACCTAAAGACTTTCATCTATAAAATGAAGATGGTAATGGCATCATTCAGAATAATTAAATAAAATTAATGAGAAGTGTATTATTCTGTTTTCATTGCTGTTGAGAAAGACATATCTAAGACTGGGGAAAAAAGGTTTAATTGGACTTATAGTTACACATGGTTGGGGAGGCCTCAGAATCATGGCAGGAGGTGAAAGGCACTTCTTACATGGTGGCAGCAAGAAAAAATGAGGAAGAGGCAAAAGTGGAAACTCCTGATAAACCCATCCAATCTCATGAGACTTATTGATTATCACAAGAATAGCACAGGAAAAATCGGCCCCCATGATTCAATTATCTCCCCCTGGGTCCTTCCCACAACATGTGGGAATTCTGGGAGATATAATTCAAGTTGAGATTTGCATGGGGCCACAGCCAAACTATGTCAAGAAGGATGACCAACATTCTTTTTAAGCACCTGTAAAGTATATACTACTATTTTTCTTTTACGAATGAGGAACAAAGGCTTTTGGAGCTTAAAGAAGCTCACTTAGGTGGCAGCAATGGAGCTGGGTTTGAATCACCACACAGAATATAATGTAGTACCTGGCCTATGTCTTCCACTGCTAGCTATTAGAAGTTTAGCATCCCTAATCCAAAAGTCTGAAATATGAAATGCTCCAAAATCCATAACCTGATAAATACTGACATGATGCCACAATTGGAAAATTCTACCCCTGACTTCATGTGAAAGGTTACAGTCAAAACTTTTTGCATGCACAAAATTTATTTTTAAATATTATATAAAATTACCTTCAGGCTATGTGTGCAAGGTGCATATAAAACATAAATGAGTTTCATGTTTAGACTTGAGTTCTGATTCCAAGATGTCTCATTATGTATATGCAAATATTCCAAAATCTAAAATCCGAAATACTTCTGGTCCTAAGAATTTCAGATAAGGGATAGTGAATCTGTATTACTATCACTGGACAGAATTCTCTCAAGAAAAACTTCCACTGAATTGTTTCTAATTTCCCATGATATTTTCACCAAAAACTTCTTGGCTGGAAGACATTTTCTGTTACATAGAAAGTCGTGCGTAGAAATGAATCCATTCAATTCTCAGTATTTGAGTATTTGTTCATAATATTCACTACTATCTTAGTCTCCTTATGTAATTTTTAGTAGATACAAGTCAGTAACTTCATACATGAATTGCCCTTGAATGACTTTTAGTTCTTTTAGCAGAAAGCTTGACAATTCTCTGTCTAAAGGTGAATTCAATACTGTCTACTGAATTATGTGTTAACATCCTTTCCTTCACCTTAGATAAAAATAAATAAGTACATCATTTATTTTTAGTTAAAAAGAAAAAAAAAAGATTAGTAGGAAAGGAGGTAAGGGCTCTGACTTTTCCTAAGCACCCTCACTAACGGTGTGATCTGTGCCTTCCTAGGGGAGGTGGTCCTTCTCGTGAATATGCCTGCAGACAGCCCTGCAGATGAAGGGCAGCACCTGCCTGATGGGAGGACAGCTACCCCCACCAGCACCTTCACTCAGCAGGACATCAATGAAGGCATTGTATGGTACAGGCACTCAGGAGCCCCAGCCCAGAGTGACTCCTTTCGCTTCCAGGTACCCTCTACTTCCTGACTTTTCTGAAATCTGATGAATCCAATCACTCTTATTAATAATCAACTTGAGTAATTTCCTACAGTTGACAGGAAATCACGTTTGGGGGATGTATTAGTCCCTTTTCATGCTGCTGATAAAGACATACCCGAGATTGGGTAATTTATAAAGAAAAAGAGGTTTAATGGACTCACAGTTCCATGTGGTGAAGGAAGTCTCACAATCATGGTGGGAGGTGAAAGGCATGTCTTACGTGGAGGCAGTGAAGAGAGAATGAGAGCCAAGTGAAAAGGGAAACTCCTTATAAAA
The DNA here is from genome assembly GCF_001604975.1 of Cebus imitator. Taxonomy (NCBI): domain Eukaryota; kingdom Metazoa; phylum Chordata; class Mammalia; order Primates; family Cebidae; genus Cebus; species Cebus imitator. The sequence continues at coordinate 1,134,594 of NW_016107438.1, forward strand.
CCAAAAGCTGTTGTGAGATTTACTACCATGAGAACAGTGTAGGGAAAACTGCCCCTATGATTCAATTATCTCCTTCTGGGTCCCTCCCACAACACGTGGGAATTATAGGAGCTATGATTCAAGACAAGAACTGGATGGGGTCACAGCCAAACCATATCAGGGGAATTCCCTACAAAATGCAATTCATAGCATTAGGATATTTTTTTAATTTGTCAGTTCAGATATATGTATATCTTTATAAGCAGCGTTATCCACAACCAAGATGTTTAGGTTAGATAATGGCCAAAGTGTTCAGAAAAAAAAATTCTTTTAAAATATAAAAATACTATATGGAGAAAAACATCTTATATTCTAGTTTTGAATGTTCTGGAACACTTACTATCTTGTGATAAGATCATGGGCCTATAGCCAAAACTCAACAGGCTTAGGTGTCAGTTCTGCCACTTACTAGCTATACAACTTTGGGCAAATTACTTGGGCAAAAGTTCTATGCTTCATTTTCCTTGTCTGTCAAATAGGATTATTGTGAGGATTTAATGAGTTAATACATATAGAGCACTTTGAATACTGCCTATCACATAGTTAGCATTATACAAGGGTTTGTTATTACCATTTGTAAAAATTGGTCAAATACCAGACCATAAGGAGACCTTCAGTAGATTAAAGAACAAGAATTGTACTGTGTAGGCTGAGTGCAGTGGCTCACGCCTGTAATCTCAGCACCTTGGGAGGCCAAGGCAGTCAGATTACTTCAGTCCAGGAGTTTGAGACCAGCTTGGGCAACATGATAAAACCCTCTCTCTACAAAAAAAGTGAAAATTAGCTCGGCATAATGGCAGCTAGGTGGGAGTATCACTTGAGCCTGGGAGGTGGAGGCTGCACTGAGCCATGATCATACCACTACACTCCAGCCTGGATGAGAGAGCGAGCCTCTATCTCAAAAAAA
>NW_016107438.1:1135567-1187352 GCF_001604975.1 Cebus imitator
TTATACTGTATATGTTCTCTAGCTATTATAAATATAATTATTAATTAATAATAAAAGGATAAACAAAAATTTAGGCCACTTGCAATATTTTAAATGATCTCTTAAATAATTGCTAGAAAATTCCTCAAAGAAAATCAGAACGGCAAACTCTTAAGAAATATTGATGAGGAGGAAATAACCTATCAAAACTTAAATCATATGGACAAAATTGTACTCAGAAGAAAATTGATGGCCTTAAGCTCTTATTATTGAGCAAGAGAGCATTAAAATGCATGGACAAAATATTTAACTCAAGAAGCCAGAGAACTACAAGGGAAACCTAAGGAAAGCCAAAGGAAGGATTTAGTAGACATAAGCAGAGGAATTGGTTAATTATACAATGCTAGAAATGATAAACAAATACAAAACCTGATTTTGAAGATCAATAAAATTAGGCAAACCTCTGGCAAGCACAATTTGGCAATAAAGAACTGTACAGAAATACAAAGGAATAAGGAATTATGAATGAGAAAGAGTGTTTAAGCACAGATGCAGAGAATTTGGTAAAGTGTCGGAGAAAATATCTGTGTTTATGGGAATCAACCAAAGCAGTGTCAGCGCCTCTCAAAATCTGAGTCTTTTCCTTTGTCTGGGAATCCAGTTGGGGCTGAACTCACCCAGCTCACCTTGTTAAAATGATCATCCATTCTGCTTCTGATGCCTGGCATGTACATCTTCATCGCCTGACTAATTTATATTGTGTAAAAGATGTGCTTTTCCAGAGAGCAGGTTGAGATAAATTTGGAAACCATTAAAATGAGATTATCGTGAGCACATTGAATGTCCAATGAGTGAGCAAACATTGGGTGCCCTTTGCCCAAGTTAACTTTTCATTCTTAGCACCTGGGGACTGCAGCAGTCATCAAAGAGTGAGTCAGAATGAAGGCAAAGACCTCAATCAAAGGAAGTCACCTCCTCAAACTAGAATCCTCAGATCTGCCTTTGCTTCATGGGGTCAGGAAGGAGAATGTTATCGATATGGAGCACTTTCCTGGAAGGGGATTCAAAGTAGCTGCTCAAAATAGTATTTGATTGCTTTTGCAATTTGGTTACTGGGTAAATAAAGTAAATAAAGTTTTAAAATAATAAAAATAAAATAAAAATTAGTGATTGAAAAAAATTCACTGGATGAAGATATCCAGTTGAATGAACATTATTACTGAGAAAGCAGTTCCCTTTGGAGAGCCTTCACACATTTTGCTCAAAATGTGTTTAGAACTCATGTGAAATTGCCTTCAAAGTGTGTGGGGTATTCTTTAGATTATCCTCAACAGTGACAGTGTATCATCTTGTGGAAGTGGATTTAAAAAATATAGTTAAATAGCCAAAAGTCAGACTAAGATCTGGTGAGAAAAAGATGATAATTATTTTGGGTTCAAATGGGGAGTAATTATGAAGAAATGGGCTCAGAGTTTCTTATATGATTTGTAAACTTTGTCTGAAGGCATTCCCAAAAATGCATTTTGAACACTGACAGCATCTTTGTTGCAAATATGAAACAGCTTTCTGGTCTGGGATTATGTTCTCCTGATGTCAAAGTTTTGGTTTGTTTATTTTAAAAGTCTGATTGTTTTATAAGCATATCTCATATTTTGATATGAAATGAGATAGACACTACAGATGGGTGCTAACATAAGTAGTTAGCAACTTTTCCCATTCATCATTTGAGTGTCCCTAAGGATTTCAAACTTTAAACAAACAAACAAAAATCCTGTTGTAATAATTCTTTTTCTTTTTTTAAAAAGCAGAAAATACAGTACGATGAGTTGCATGATTTTTTTTTTTCTTCTGAGACGGAATTTCACTCAGTCAACCAGGCTGGAGTGTAATGGCGTGATCTCTGCTCACTGCAACCTCCGCCTCCCAGGTTCAAGCAATTCTCCTGCCTCAGCCTCCCAAGTAGCTGGGATTACAGGCGCCCGCCACCATGCCTGGCTAATTTTTTTTGTATTTTTAGTAGAGGTGGGTTTTCACCATGTTGGCTAGGCTGGTCTCAAACTCCTGACCTCAAGTGATCCGCCCACCTCGGCCTCCCACAGTGCTGGGATACAGGCATGAGCCACTGCAGCTGGCAAGAATTACATGGATTTAATGCCATTTTAATGTTGATGTGCTATCATGAGCCATCAATGCATCCCATCTGTTACTTTGCATCTAAGAGTTGGGACATATGTAATGTGAGTGGGATTGGAAAATAGACCATGGCATGGGGGGCTAGGGGAGGGATAGCATTAGGAGAAATACCTAATGTAAATGACAGGTTGATGGGTGCAGCAAACTACGATGACATGTGTAAACCTGTGTAACAAACCTACGCATTCTGTACGTGTACACCAGAGCTTAAAGTATAATAAAAAGAAAAAAAGAAAGAAGGAAGATAGGCCATGGCATAGTGCAAAGAAAGCTTGCACATTCAGAGTCATTTTTGGTGTGGGAAGGAGCCCTGGTTTGGGTATATTCAGGCCACTTTGACACAGTCTTAGGAAATGTGGTTTGAAAAAGACCAACACATTTCCCATCAGTGTCTTTACTAGACTGATTCGCTTGCTCAGTAATATGACTGCATTTCACTACCTATTCAATGTGATTCTTTTTCTTCAAAAGATAGAATGTATTTCCACCCCTCCCCACTCCTTATCTAATTTCCTAAAGCTACCAAAGTGAGTCATCTTGGTCAGTGGAATGATCCTGAAGCTGACTGATCTGGTTAAATACTGCCACTTGTGGCTTTGTGACTTTAACACATTGCTTAAATTTTTTGACTTTCAGTTTCCTTACCTGTAAAAAGGAGGATAGTAATATCTGCTCTGTGGATAAGTAAGATAACTCTTGAAAAATAGTGAATGCAGTGCTGATCCCATAATAGATGATAAGTGAATTATAGTTATTGTCAATAAGATCATTTGCAGTGACGCTGTATCTCCTTAAAAACATACATTTTGAAACTCGATCCCAGGCATCTGATGTGGTCAAGATGAAGACAGAGAAGACAGGCTTTCTGTTGGAGTAACTTTTAAAGACATAGAGAAAAGGCTGATATCTCTGCCTCTTTTTCTCAGAATTGATAGAACCCTGCCAATGGATGCAACTCCACGTCACACAGGGCTTAGCAAACAATGGAGAGAAGAAAGGTTTAAGAGGGCAGTTCAGTAACTGATAAGGAGGGAGAAGCTGCATAGAAAAAGCAACATTCTTCAGGTTTTTGAAGCAGGAAAAAGTTGATTTTGTGACCGCTACCCTAATTGTGAACGTTACTAATCTTGCCCTGCAATAATGAGGCTGAGATTTGTTACTTACCTAACATTTACCTGTGCTGGTTAAAAAGGAAAGAAATGGAATACAAATCATATTGCATACTCATAACAAGACATTATATAGTCCTCAAAAATTATATTTTCTAGCATGTTTAATGATATAGCAAACTATCATAGTGTTGTGTTAAGTAAAAAATTGTATGCAATTGATATGTGTGCATATAAAATAAATATCAACATATTAATATTCAGTATTTCTAGGTAGTGAAATTCTAGCTGATTTTTTATTTCTTATTTATACTTTCCTGCATTTTCAGCTTTGCCTAAAATGATTATATATCTTTTCACAATTAGTAAAAGATCAATATTAAAATATGAAGGGCAGAATGAGAATTGTAATGCAGGAGCATATAGAATTCAAAGATGGCTGGCTTAAATGAGGGAAAAAACCACATACTGACATGCTCGGCCCAGTAGAAGATAAGAGGCTCACCAAGATGACCTTCTTTTCAGGTGTCCAGTGCCTCCGGTGACCAGACTCGTCTAGAGAGCCGCATGTTCAACATCGCCATCTTACCACAGGCACCTGAAGCACCTAAACTGTCTCTGGAAGCATCTCTCCATATGACTGTGAGTTGAGTGGTAGACTTATGGTTTCCACTTAAAGGAAGCATGCTGATGGGATTTGATAGAGTATCCTAGTTTTGTATGCAGTAAGTGCCTGGCCTAGATCACAGATTCGGGGACCAAAAAGCCTAATGATCACATTTCTCATTGACTTGAAAAGGAACTTTAAATTCCCAGAGTGAAAGGAAGTTTATGCAGAATCCATATTGACCTCCCATCCATTGCTGATGTCCTCTCTACGGTATCCCAGATGTTCCAGGGGTTCTCCTTAAAAATTTGGAGGAAATTTCAGGCTTATGTCCATGAAATCAATATTTGGGTATCATTGGTCCCCTAGATAGAGCACTACCTAGCAGAGAAACTGTTATTCCATCTTCTAGAAGTCCTATGAGAAACTTTCCACTGTAAAAGCTTCCTAAAGAATGTATCTCAATGCTGAATCCAGAAAGATAAATAGCAATTATCCAAGTGAAAATTTGGGGGCACATTGGGAGGAATGGAGAGGTGATGACAAAGGGCACTACATAAGTGAAGAGAGCACATGCAAAGACCCACAGGCAAGAGAGAATAGAATGGTTGCAAAATTGCAAACAGTTCAAGAAGATTGGAGAAATTAGGAAGGCAGCAAGGAGGTGTGATGAGGATTAGGAGGTCATCAAGCTATCACAGAAAGCCTCGTGTGCTAGTGGGAAGGAGTGTGAGGCATGGGAAGATGTGAAGCAAGGTGTCAACTGAATTAGTACATGAAGCTTAGTTTAGACAATTAGCAACTCCCTCATGACTCTTAGTCTCTGTTGCGGGGGCTGTAATGCCAAAACCCCTCTTCCAGACATAGCTGCAAGCATGTAAGACCTTGTAAATTAATTATCATGGGTCCACATTTTAGTTAGTACCCACACAATTATGCTCCAAAGTAGTGTATCAGCCTTGAGCCACAACAAAGAGAACAGGTATAGTTTTTAGAAATTATAGGTCTGGGGCATGACAGAGACATAAAGGGAAAATAGAAAGTTTTTAATGAATAGCTGGTATCGGCATTTCCACCATAAACCGTAATTTAAAGAAATCATAATTCAGCAGCACTATAAAGTCTATAATTCGTCATTCTGACTGGAGGAACTTGAATCGGAATTTTCTCTAAACTGTTAAGAAAAATGTGCACACACAGGTCTTGCCAAATGCTAATGCAGTGTTATTTTGAGTTCGGAGGAAAAAATGGGCCAGGAGCCAGGAAGACAGTGCTGTTTCCGGCTCTGTCACTGTGGAGCTCTGAAGAGACTTTTCAAGTCAGTTAGCCTTTAGGGGCTTAGGTTACATACTTGCAAATTAGGTCTGTCCAGTTAAAACTTAGGTGAGTTTACTGTAAAATGTAATTAGCCTACTTTTATGTTACTTAAATATATAGTTTATATATTTTTTGACACTAATTAGGGCCATTACTTTAGAATATACTTGTGATCTGTAACAAAAATGCATTCTCAATTTAGTCATTTAGTCTCATCTAAGCACACAAGTTTTGGAGATATTTAGTAAATACATTGTGAGTGCATATGGTAAATACCTATATGGTATATTTAGTATACTTGTATATGTGATTAAAGGTAGGAATCTACTTCTCCATTCATTCAGTCTCTCATTCATAACCACTTTTGAGCTCCTAATGTATGCCAAGTGCTGTGAAAGACATTGGACAGTCAATGACCATAAAACACAATCTTTATTCTCAAGGAACTTTAAGTCTAGAAGAGGAGACAGGCAAATAAATAAGCACAGATAATGCAATGATAAATGCTATGACACAGCAATGATATGGGAGCAAATGGGTTGGCACCAAATCCAGCAGAGCGAGAGAAAGGATCACAGAAGCTTCCTCAGGTGAACAGAGCTGGGTGAGTGTCAATTATCTAGAGACCAGGATTCTCAAACTTAATCCTATATTAGAATCACTATAGAGTTGATGAAAACACAGATTGCACTCACCTCCTTCCCTCTGAGTCCCCAAAGTCCATCGTATCATTCTTATGCCTTTGCATCCTCATAGCTTAGTTCCCACTTATGAGTGAGAATATATGATGTTTGGTTTTCCATTCCTGAATTACTTCACTTAGAATAATGGGTGAGGGATAAAAGACTACTAATTGGGTTCAGTGCATACTGCTTGGGTAGTGAGTGCACCAAAGTCTCACACATCACTACTAAGGAACTTACTTATGTAAGCAAATACCATCTGTTGCCCCCAAAAGAAACCTATGGAAATAAAAAAATTTAAAACATTAAAAATTTAAAAAATAAAACAGATTACTAGACCCCACCGCAGTGTTTTCTAATTCAGTGGATCTGGTGTAGAGTCAAGAATTTGCATTTCTAACCAGTTTCCAGGTGATGCTGTTTGATGCTGCCAAGATCACCACACTTGAAGAACGAATGATCTAGACTAAATTGGGGAGAATATATCCCAGGCTTGAGGAGAGGCAGCTGAGAAAAGGTGGAGACATAGGAGATCATGACATATTTGAGACATTACAGGTAGTTCAGTTAGCTGGAGCATAAAATCCCTGAGTGAAAAGGCAGTAAGAAATGAGAATCAGCTCATGGAAGACCTTAAGTATAAGATAGAGTTTCCATTTTGTACTGAAAGGCTGTTGGAGCAAGTAAGGTGTTGAGGGATTTGTGGCAGACGAGTGCCGTAATCAGATTTTTAATGATCAATTTAGGAAGATTATTCTGGCTACAGGGTAGAAAACATCCTAGATGGGGGCCAGTCAGAAAACAAACAGGCTATTGCAGTCATCTAGAGCAAGAACAATTAGTGGCATGAGCCCATGGTTAAGAGTTCAGGAGATCTTGAAGAGGTCTGCACACACATATTCATTGTAGCATTATTCACAATAGCTGAGAGGTGGAAGCAATCTAAATGTCTATCAGCAGAGAAATGGATAAAGAAAATGTGAGACACACACACACACATGCGCGCGAATATTATTCAGCCTTAAAAAAGAAGGATATCCTGTCACAGGCTACAACATAGATGAATGTTTAAGACAGTATGATAAGGAAAATAATCCAGTCACAAAAGAACAAAAACTGCATAATTCTGCTTATATGAGATATAAAGTAGAATGTAGTCAAAAGAAATAGAAAGTAGAATAGTAGTTTCCAGGGGTAGAGTTTGTGACATGATGAGAGAGGGAGAAAGGAGGAGTTGTTCAATGGATATAGAGTTTCAGCTTTTCAAGGTGGGAGGGTTCTAGAGATGCATTGCACAAGAGCATGCATATAGTCAACACTACAGAACTATACACTGAAAAATGGCTAAGATGATAAAAAAAAAGAGAGAGAGAGATTAAGAGAGACTTAGAGACACAGAGGTTCCTAGATGTGGGAGGAGGGCAAAACATCCAATGTCTGAGGATTTAGAGGTACCTTTCGTCAAGATCAGGAATGTACAAGGACTTTTGGTGGGAAGCATGGCACGTTCAATTTGAGATGCACTCATGAAGGGTGTGCTGGAGCAGAGTGAGTGAATTCACAGATGTGATAAGTCTGTGGACTGGGGCAGGTCTGCTGGGTTTCACAGCTCATTGTAGGAACTTGGCTTTTCTTCTGATTAAAACGGGGAGCCATTGCAGGATGTTAAGCAGAAGTCTCATGTCCTTGTGAAAGGATCACACTGGCTGCTGTGCTGAAAGGGAGTGTTGGAGAGGCAAGAGAGCAATTGGGAGGCCACTGGGGTAATCCTGGGGAGAGACTGTGTCCCTGAGCAGAGTGGTGGCAGTGGGGTGGGAGAAGCAGCTGGCATCTGGATATATGCAGAGGTAACATGGCCATTATGAAAAGAATTATTCTGTAATCTTCTTTTGTTGACAGATATATTATTTTAAAAATGTCTTTTGCAATGATTTCTATGACGTGTAATCTCTCATTTCTTACTATATTTAGTTGATAAATATTGAACATTCTAAGCAGCCAATATTAAAATTGATTATACTTTGATATATCTCAAACTCAATATTGCTTTCCTCACAGAATCAAGTCCTTTTTCTATGTAGTGTCTATTTCTATTAGGAGAAAAATAGTATCAATAAATTTCAAAATAGACTCTTATCTTGGCTGGGACATATTTCCCTTTCCACAGTCCCATATCTGCAATAATTCCCTCTTTTTATCACTTTATTATTTAGGGGCATCTAGATTTTCAGAATACCCCATGGTACTCTGAGAATGTTCAGTTGTTATGATAGTTTTCATATTAAAATGTAGGAAACAGCACCAATGCACAGAGCCTCTACTTTTTGGTTCGTTAGTTTACCTACATGTGTACATGTTTATAGGTGTGTTTAAACATGTATGGGATAGTAACGCCTTATATAGGGCATATATCTTTAATTTGTTGTCCTTACTTGTTTTATTTTAGGGTGAGAGACCAGCTGCTATTCACAATTCTAATTTTCCTTGTTCATTACATTCCAGACCTGAGCAAGGGCCTGAAATATGACTCTTTACTATAGGGGGATTGTTCTAACCTGCAAATTCTGCCTCTCCCCAGGATAAATATGCCTTGGGGACAATTACAAAGCAACTGCAACCTTCAATCTTTTCATGGTTAAAGGAAGAACACCACACCCTCCTCTATGAGCATTACTGAGCCACACTTAATCCTTTTCTAAATGAGTAGATTCCATCTGAAAGAAGCAGGGCTTCAAAGAGCAGGAGAGCACATCACACTCTAACCCACCTTCTGGGGTCAGTTAGGAAGAGCCATGATGAGCTGGATGTTTTTGCTCTGTTTTAGAACAGCATCCCTGACCCAGGAGAGGGCCCGCTACTCGGGCTAGTTTCCCTTTTCCCTTCTCCACACTGTGTTTTTGCTGCTGTCCCTAACCCACCACCATGCCTAGTGATAGATATCTGAAGTTCTCCTTTTTTGTTTTTAGAGTGTTGCCGCGTTAGTGGGTTATGGATGTATACAGGGGAAGGGATAGTAAAAGCTACACATGCATCAGCCCTCTGACTAATATTGCCTCACTCACTCACTGGATTCTGAAAGCTGGAAGAGAAAAAGCAATATCTAGTTCTTTCTAACAGTAGAAGGAAGAAAAATGGAAATATTGTCTATGCTATGTTCTTTAATAAACAAATACCTCTTAAATATGTGAATGCAAATGGTGAGTTTTTTTTGGTGTTTGAGGTGGGTTCACTTTTAGGCCTTTGTTACCAGAAGGCATCACAGTTTCCATTAGCAAAACTGAGGACCAGGGGGGCAATGCTTTGAAGAACTTCTTGGGGCCAAGACTTAAATATCTCAGCTGAGCCCTTAGAACTTCTGGCCAGATTCAACTTAGCCCATTAAGTCAGGGGAGCAGCAATGAGCTATGACCACTGCGCTCCAGCCTGAGACAGAGCCAGATCCTGTGTCTTAAAGAAAACAAAAGTTAGAAGAGAGACACAGTGAGCCGTCTGTGAGTAGCAAGATAGTTGAATAGTCAGCTGGGATGCCTCATTTGCAAACATGTTCCACCAAAGAAAAAAGTAACAATATCCCCACCGCATGCACTGGAGCAACCCTGGGAGGCAGCGGGGGAAGAGAAGACTAGGGTACAAGAAAACCTGAAAAGAGGCCGGGCGCGGTGGCTCACGCCTGTAACCCCAGCACTTTGGGAGGCCAAGGCGGGTGGATCACGAGGTCAAGAGATCGAGACCATCCTGGTCAACAAGGTGAAACCCCGTCTCTACTAAAAATACAAAAATTAGCTGGGCATGGTGGCGCGTGCCTGTAATCCCAGCTACTCAGGAGGCTGAGGCAGGAGAATTGCCTGAACCCAGGAGGCGGAGGTTGCGGTGAGCCGAGATCGCGCCATTGCACTCCAGCATGGGTAACAAGAGCGAAACTCCGTCTCAAAAAAAAAAAGAAAAGAAAAAAAAAAGAAAACCTGAAAAGAATTCTCTAAACCTAGGAGGGACCTGAGGCTTGGGAAAAAAATCTGTAATGCAAGAGGCCAGATCCTTCTTTTGAACTCTTGAAAATTTTACTAAGCGTAACTAATTTAAAAGCCCAGAGCAAATTTGTTTTTATTTTCTTAATAAGGTCTGTTTTTGCCTCTGGCTTTTGTTTTTTCATACCATGTTTTCCTTTTTCTTCTTAAACTTTGTTTAGGCTCGAGAAGATGGCCTGACTGTCATCCAGCCTCATTCCCTCTCCTTTATAAACTCTGAGAGGCCAAGTGGAAAGATTGTCTACAACATCACTCTACCTCTGCATCCAAATCAAGGTAAGATGTGCAGTAAATGATCTTTTGAGTGATGCTATTGTCTTCTAGTTTTTGACCAGTCATAATATCTTTGGAGTTTTGTCTGCTTGTGTACATAGAGATACTTGTTAAGGTTTCAAGGGATAATAATTATTCATATTCCTTGCTCCTGTCTTCTAGTTTAGAACTAATTGAGAGAGAAAAACACTGTGTTCAGAAGAAGATGAATGTGATGGCTTTGGCATTGACAGAGCATGCTGGATGGAGAATGTATATGCTACTGGGTTGAGCTCCCCTCCCATGTACTGGCAGAACTGGACACGGAGCCATTATCTCTACAGGGCCAGGGCCTGCCCTAGTGAGATTATAATGGGAAAATGGACCACAATGAGCATGTGTTCAGGATAAGGAGGTCTTCCAGGGAGCCCAAAGCAGGCTGAGCCACACATATTCAGTTCCTTCCCCAGTTGGATACATACTCCTCTTCCTATCCAGGAACATGTGAATGTAGAACTATAGTCAGAGAAGATGTGGGGCCCTGCCATCAGTCCCCAGCCTTTAGATCTCTTGACTCTCATCTTAACAATAAGCCTATGCCTGTATTAGTCCATTTTCATATTGCTATAAAGAAATAACTGAAATTGGGTAATTTATAAGGAAAAGACGTTTAACTGGCTCATGGTCTCACAGGCCATACAGGAAGCATGGATGGGGAGGACTCAGGAAACTTACAATAATAGCAGAAGATGAAGGAGAAGCAGGCACATCTTACATGGGTGGAGCAGGAGGAAAGGGGATAGGGGAGATGTTATACACTTTTTAAAATCTCATCACTCATTCACTCACTCACTCACTCACTCACTCATTCACTCTCACCAGAAACTGCACCCATGATCCAGTCACCTCCCACCATATCCGGCCTCTAATACTGAGGATTACTATTGAACATGAGATTTGGGTGGGAACACAGATCCAAACAACATAAAGGTCAGTAGAGGTGCAGCTGCTCCTCACAGCAAGAAGATCAGCTTCTATTAAGATAATTCTGCTTCCACATCTGGGACTGTGAGACCAAGACCAAGCCACTGCCTCAAATGTAAGACTCTCACATTATGAAATTTCCAAGGTGAGAGAAAAGTCAGAAATTAAATTCCATTACCCTTTTTATAAAATCCAAAGAAATTAAAAGTCTAAAAGTCATTCCTCTCCTTTGTAATCTGCTAAGTCATAGCTAATGATTCTTCCTACATTGCCAGAGTAGAGATGGAGCCCTTTCAAACCAGCAGCCTGGGCTGTCTTCTGGAGAATGGCTGGCTCCCTCTCAGCCCCGCAGAAGGTGAATTAGTTCAATGCCAAGCATCATATGTGCCCTCCTTTTAAGGAGTGAATAGGACATGAAAAATGATCACAGCATTAGTTCTGTACCTGAAAAATTTAGAAACAACAGGCAAATCTTCAGCCTCTAAAGCATTTATCACAATCAGTGATAATTACAAAATCAGTTCTTAGAATAATCAAGATCCATGTTACTGTAGCCAAAGATTATTGCAGAGTCTAAGGAGTTTCTGAAGGAAAGAGGTTAGATTGAAAAAAAGTCTTTTTACAGCCTTACCAGACCAGTCTGTGCCAGTTTCTCAAGGACCTTTGAATTGAAACTCAATTGAGAGAATCTCATAATTACGTGACCATGTCTATGACTTCTGGAAAATTACCTGGTCTAGGCTATGGTAGGGCAGTAGTTTGCATCTTACTATGTGTATTATGGTTCTCTAGAGGGACAGAATTAATAGGATAGGCATATAGACAGATAGATAGATAGATAGATATCCATATAGATATCCATATATATATATGAAGGGGATTTATTAAGTATTAACTCATGCAATCGCAAGATTCCACAATAGCCCGACTGCAAGCTGAGGAGCAAGGACAACCAGTCAGAGCCCCAAAACTGAAGAAGTTGGAGTCTGATGTTCAAGGACAGGAAGCATCCAGCATGAGAGAAAGATGTAGGCTTGGATGCTAGGCCAATCTAGTCTTTTCATGTTTTTCTAATGCTTCATTTTTTAAATGTTATTTATTTGTCTTTGAGATGGAGTTCCTTTCTTGTTGCCCAGGCTTCAATGCAGTGGCACAATCTCAGCTCACTGCAACCTTTGCCTCCTGGTTTAAGTGATTCTCCTGCCTCAACTGCCCAGATAGCTGGGATTACAGGCATGTGCCACCATACCCGGCTAAATTTGTACTTTTAGTAGAGACAGGTTTTCATCATGTTGGCTAGGCTGGTCTTGAACTCCTGACCTCAGGTGATCCACCTACCTCAGCCTCCCAAAGTGCTGGGATTACAGGCATAAGGCACCACACCTGGCCTGCCTGCTTTACATTCTAGCCATGCTGGTAGCTGATTAGATGGTGTCCACCCAGACTGAGGGTGGGTCTACCTTTCCCAGCCCACTGAGTGAAATATTCATCTCCTTTGGCAATACCCTCACAGATGCACTCAGGATCAATACTTTGCATCATTCAATCCAATCAAGTTGACACTGAGTATTAACCATCACATTGTGGTTTATGTTTCATAAATCCCAGTCAAAACTCATTTGAGTTTCTGATTTTCCCTTTTATTTAATTACCAGAGAATAGCATACCAAGAGCAACCTGAGAACAGTCAGGTTCTGAAGGATGAAAGACTCCCACCAACAAGAAGAGTGGGCTCTAGTCATTCAGTCAGTGATGAGTATTACTGTTGATGCTCATGCCAAATCTCTTCCTCCCAGGTATCATCGAGCACCGGGACCATCCTCACTCTCCTATTCAGTATTTCACGCAAGAGGATATTAACCAGGGCAAAGTCATGTACCGCCCTCCCCCAGCAGCCCCCCACCTCCAGGAGCTCATGGCCTTCTCCTTTGCTGGTAATGCTCTCCTCTCTGCTTTCAGGCACCCAACGGCTCTTTGTGGCTCTGCGTCACAGGCTCGCCCTAACTCTCCCCGCAGTCTTCTGGTCCACTTGCTGCCCTTGCTTTCTAGCTATTCAGAATAGCTTGAGACCCGTCAGCCAATGTGTAGCCTGGGCTCAGTTCCTTCTTTTTTTTTTTCATGTTTTCATGTATGCAGGCATATTTTCAATAAATCATTATTTTGCACCTCCTGTGTACCAATCACTGAATGAGGTCTTGGAGCTATAGTGGCAGGCAAAAAGAGGCATGGATTCTGCTCTTCGTGATTGGAGGATGTATAAAGACAGAATTTGATAAATAACCCCAGGAATGAATGTTTAATTGCAAACTGAGATAAGAGCTCTGAGAAGGAGGGAAAAGTTCAGTGGTGGAATTACTCATAACCAGACTGGCCTAGACTGAGAGGTCAGTGAAGAAGATACTAGCAGTGGAGGGATGGGTAGGAGCGGATGAGGCAAACTGTGTGTATTTTGGATGGTCAGGAAAATGTTCCTGAAGGAAGGGCACCAGCCCCACATGCAGAGGCCTGGAGAAGGAGAGAACATGGTGTCTGTGTGTCTGAAATGTGAAGGGTCAGGCAGAGCAGGGATGTTTCTGGTGGGAGAGACAGAAGCCACACGTGACAGACCCTTGGAGCCTGTAAGGATTTGGGTTGTTATTCTAACATCAAGAGGAACCCAGTGGAAGTTTTCAGATATAGGGAACAGCTTTTCATAAGAAACTCTTTAACCACAGCGATATCAGTAGACTTGACGAGGAGGCCAGAATGGATGGCATGAGGGTAAGGGAAGGCCAGCAAGGGTCCTGCAGTACCTCAGGGGAGGTTTTATGTAGACATGGGGCATGCAGGTAACCTTTTGGGATGAGACTAGAATTTGGTATAAGACACCCTTTTAATGGAAGAGAAGACTGAATGGAAAAATAACCAAGTTTCTCATTAAAGCCGGTATGCCCTTCCACAAAGCCTGACATACCCTTAATCTCTGCCACCCTATCTCTTCCCTTGATCCAGTAATCAAGAAGCCAGGTGTTTTAAGTTTCTGCCCTTACATATCTTTATGCCTTGGACTATTCCAAAAATATTAGTGCCTGTTTTTCTTTTCTTTTCTTTTCTTTTTTTTTTTTTGGAGTTGGAGTCTCACTCTGTCACCCAGGCTGGAGTGCAGTGGTGCAATCTTGGCTCACTGCAACCTCTACCTCCTGGGTTCAAGTCATTATCTTGCCTCAGCCTCCCAGGTAGCTGGGACTACAGACACATACCACCACACCCACTCAGTTTTGTATTTTTAGCAGAGATGGGGTTTTACCATATTGGTCAAGCTGTTCTTGATCTCCTGACCTCATGATCTGCTCACCTCGGCTCCCAAAGTGCTGGGATTACAGGCGTGAGCCACCGTGCCCAAGCCACTAGTGCCTATTTCTTTCTAATCTTTAAGGTGTATGTACTGCATAACACCACAAATATAGGATATTCTTTTTATACAGTAGCTTTATTCATACATAAAAGTGATGATTTCTTATGGTCAGCTAAACATGGTTTAAGTAATTTAGACTTTTTTGATTATAGTAAACATTTAAAGTGATATTTGCCATTATTTAACATAAGTTTAATCTCCCAGAAAATAGTTAACTCTTCAATTAGATTGAAAACCTCTAATAGTGGGGATAGGCTTCCTCTTTAGTCTCTATAGTGTTTAGTAACTGGATAACTAATAGCTCTTGAAAATGTTTGTGGGTCTGTAATGCCTATGTTACAAGACCTACTTAATAAGAAACACAGGATATCCTGAAATTAGAGGGAAAGAAAACATGTCAGCTATGGTTGAAGGCATCCACTAAACTTGCCTAACTTCCTAGAGCCTCTTCAGAGAGAGCAGAGTCCTGTGCTGTGTAATCTACGGGATAAATGCTGTGAAATAAATCTCTCACATGGTTACAGTGTGTAAATCAATGTCTCAGCATCACTCAGTTCTACAATGGAATTGACCCACCTGAGAGCCCTGTCAGTGATATACGACTCACCCACGTGCACTGATTTGTAGGATTTTATGTACTGATAAAATGAGTTCTGAATGAATGTATTATAAATCACACTAACAGCTGTGATATAAAATTACTCCACTATGTGGTTCTTTTTGCTATTTAAAATTAATGTTGGTGCCATTAAATTCAACATAACATTAGCAAATGACCTGGTGATCTTTCCTTAAATAAGAATAATTTAGATTAGAACATCCTTTATCTTCCTAACCTCTGCCCTATATTTTGTACTTTCCCTATCTCTCTCTGACCCCAAAGTGTTTAATATACTGTTGTCTCTCTTACTCTTTCAGGCCTCCCAGAATCAGTGAAATTCCACTTCACAGGTAAAGATTCATCTAAATTTTATTAGAAAGTAAAATTATTTCCTTATTAGTTCCTTCTTTTTGTTCCATCATTATTATTTTTAGCTATTTTCTAAGAACTACTTAAAAATTATATAATTTTTCTTCTAAAACAAGTTTCTTCTAAAATAAACAAATGGTGAGTTAAATAGTAATAGCTTAACTTTATAGTCATAGGAAAAAAATCTACCAGGGATGCCAAAAGTTAATGTTTAAGAGCCAGGCACGGTGGCTGACACCTGTCGTCCAGCACTTTGGAAGGCTGAGGAGGAACAGCACTTAAACCCAGAGGTTTAAGACCAGCCTGGACAACAATGCAATACTTCGTCTACACATACACCAAAAAGATGATAGCTGGATGATGGTGGCACATGCCTGTAGTTCCACCTACTCAGGAGGATCCCTTAAGCCCAGGAGGTCAAGGCTGCAGTGAAAGCTATGATTGCGCTACTACACTGCAGTTTGGACAATAGTGAGACTCTGTCTCAAGAAAAAAAGAAGAGAAATTAATGTTTAAGCCCAATTTCAATGTGTCCTAATATCCATTAAAGAGTTAATTGTAAGTAAGATTCTAAACCCTGCATCCAGATAACCCGGAGTTCAGTTTGCCCTGGGAAAGTTTCTTACATCTCTGTGTCTGAATACCTCATTCATACATGGGGATAATAATAATAAATGTAAAGCTCCAAGAACGATTATTGCTGCATAATCATTCCTATTTTATACTCAGCTAATAAACAGCAGTTGTATAAAAGTCTTGAATAGAGCCATTCATGGAATGCCTTGTTACTGGAGGGAAAAGCCTTACCACCCAGAGGTTTGCTGAGAAACTTGTGTATGGAAGGAAGACCTCTGAATTCTAGTTTTAGTTCATAGTGCAATAGAAGCAGGGTGCCAATCAGCAAAAGCAGAGTCAGACCTTGTATCTATGCTGGGCCACCATTGGATAAGCTGCTTTCTTGTATAGGTCTAAAGTGAGTATGATTGACCGTAAATAGCATCATTAAATTGCTGTTTAGATGGGATTGACTATTCCATTAGAATCTACCATCCATGACCCCTGTTACGTTTCATGGAGGGAAGAATGTTGGCAGTAGAGTCGCCTCTTTATAACTCCCATCTCTTCCTTTCTTCTTTGAGGATTAAAAATCACACTTGAATCAATAGTAAATTTCAGTTTTGTGCTACTGTTGATATGAACCCAGTATCAGCTCATTTCTAGTCACAGTACTCTGTGTATTTCATGCAATCAGTAATGATATATAGCAGATTTTTATATTTTATAAAACAATTTACAATAAAAATTATTTAATTCTTAGAACAATATTTTAAGGATGGATATTTTTATTCAGCATTTTAAACCTGAGGATACCAAAAGTAGATAATCTGGCCAGGCACAGTGCTCACACTTGTAATCTCAGCACTTTGAGAGGCATGAGGAGGGAAGATTGCTTGAGCCCAGGAGCTCAAGACCAGCCCAGGCACATAGTAATACTCCCTGTAGTCTCAGCTACTCAGAAGGCCAAGGTGGGAGGATTGCTTGAACCGGGGTAGTTGAGGCTGCAGTGAGCCATGATTGTGCCACTGAACTCCAACTGGGTGACAGAGTGAGACCCTGTTTCAAAAAAACAGTAGATGATCTCAGATTTCCATGGCTGGTAGACAGTAAAACCAGGATTTTAATACAAGTTTCTGACTTACAGCATGAGCATGGAATAGCTAGTTTAGTCTCACATGCATGTGTGTTGGTTACGAAAAGTGAGTGTCATGGTAGTGTGCCAGTTTGGTTTCCAAGCCTCAACTCTTACCTGAAAGCTTGAGTAGATAAAGGGCTAACAATTAACTTGTGTAGGACTTTCAGTTAAATGATCCTTGAACCTATTATTTAGCTTCATGGGATTAGACCTTGAACTGACCTTAAATTATCTTGCTTCTGCCAGAGGTTCCTTTTTTGTTGATTTTAAAGAAGAAAAACTCTTGGTATCTAGTAGAAATCCATGTCCTTAAGCAGAGTTTTGTGAGAAAGAATTTGAAATTGGACAGTTAATGAATAAGCCAGGAAAAAGCCCAAGAGCTGACATCAATTTGCAGAATGAGAGGGAACAGCCATTTTGGTAAATCAGATAAAGTGAGAAGGAAATCTGATGTTCCTGAGACCTGACTGTCTTTAAGACAAGTGCAGAAGCTCTGGAGAGCAGATCTGAGCAAGGTGCACACTTAGGGCAAGTGGTGTTCACAGGGGACATTTAGCCCAAAAAGGCATTTGATTGTTTCTCAAAGATATTAGAGACATTCCTTAAAGAGAAGGCTAAACATACAATTGCTGACATTTTGATTGGAAGTTTATATGATTGTTTGCAAAACCCTGTGCCCAAATGATAGCTTGTTATGTAACATGCACCAGAAAATAGCTTTCTTCCACTTACAGAAGCAAGAATATGCTTTGGTCACATTGAACAGCTGTATGATATGACCAAAGCTCTTTAATTTTGTGCCTTTTCTCTCCTTCTGTAAAATAAAGATGTTGAAGGCTTGCTGGACTTCCTTCCTGCTATGGTTTGAATGTTGCTTCCAAAACTCATGTTGAAACTTTATCCTCAGTGTGGCAGTATTGAGAGGTGGAGCCTTTACCAGGTGATTGAAACCTGAGGGCTCTGCCCTCATGAATGGCTTAATCATTAATGGATTAGTGGATTAGTGGTTAATCACTGGAGGGGAGCGGATGGCTTTCTAAGAAGAAAAAGACTTAATATAGCACACTCAGCCCCCTTACCATGTGACTCCCTACACTGCCTTGGGACCCTTCACAGAGTCCCCACCAGCCAGAAGGCTCTCACCAGATGTACGCCCTCAACCTTGGACTTCTCAGCCTTCATATGTGAAAGAAATAAATTCCTCTTCTATAAATTACTCAGTTTTAGGTTTTCTATTACAAGCAACAGAAAATGAACTAAGACATTCTCACTTAAAAATAAAAATATATAAAATATAAAGTAAAATAAGGTTACGTTTTGCAATTATTTCTTAACTTAGATTACAGGGACCTCAGAGAATCCTGAATCCGCTAAAATTAATGAAAAAGTTTGTATGCATGTCACCAAATCCCCAATAGTTAAGGGTCATCTGTCCCTATTTTTAAAGATCCAGAGAGGAGACTGAACTTAAAGAAGCAGTGACAATAATTTTGACACTTGTCTGAATGACCAGAACCATAAAACCTTCATTCACATATGGATAATGCCATCTCACCTTCAGTAGGGCTGTTTTTGGACATCTCCAAGACATGGAGTATACCTTATAAAATTTAACCATGTCTTTCAGATCTGTCTCAAGGAAAAGACAAATCTAAAATTTGAATAGAGTAATTATTACAAGTCACTGAGCAGTGCTCAACTTTGCTTATGCAAGATTCTTGCTGGCTTGTTACTAATTCCAGAAGAAAGAGAGGGATGAAACCAGTTTCTCATAACCAACACATAGGCAAGTTTATCACACATTTAAAATAGTTGACAGTACAGTTTTCTTAAAGACCACACAGATAAGCACCTTGATGAGTCAGTGATGCAGATATTCCCCCAAAACTGGCATTTAGGGAAAAGATAGGGTATTCAGTTATGGAAAAGTGGAAATAAGCATCAAAGTTCAGGCAATTCTTCTCTCACATTTCCTTCAGGGATGAGTGTTCACTTGGATGTCAAAAAGTCCAGGGAAATAAAATCTTAAGGTCACTGTTTTGTTGACTATTTATAGTATTGTGTATCATGACCAGGTAAAAATGGACCTGCTTACTTCCAAAATAATGCCATTAGAGACATTGGTATGAGTATTGTATGTCCTTTTAAAAAATATTCTTTTTTAAAAAAGTTATTATTTTTATTTTTTTATTATACTTTAAGTTCTGGGGTACATGTGCAGAACATGTGGGTTTGTTACATAGGTATACCTGTGCTTGCTGCATCCAACCCCCTGTCATCTACACATTAGGTATTTCTCCTAATGTTAGCCCTCTCCAATCCCCCAACTCCATGCTATCACTCCCCTAACTCCCCCATTCCCAACAGGCCCTGGTGTGTGATGTTCCCCTTCCTGTGTCCATTGGTTCTCATTGTTCAACTCCCACTTATGAGTGAGAACATGCAGTGTTTGGTTTTCTGTTCTTGTGTCAATTTGCTGAGAATGATAGTTTCCAGCTTCATCCATGTCCCTGCAAAGGACATAAACTCATCCTTTTTTGTGGTTGTGTAGTATTTCGTGGTATATATGTGTTACATTTTCTTTATCCAGTCTGTCTTTGATGGGCATTTGGGTTGGTTCCCAGTCTTTGCTATTGTGAACAATGCTGTAATAAACACACATGTGCATGTGTCTTTATAGTTGAATATCTTATAATCCTTTGGGTATATACCCAGTAATGGGATTGCTGAGTCAAATGGTATTTCTAGTTCTAGATCCTTAAGGAATTACCACACTATCTTCTACAATGGTTGAACTAATTTACACACCCACCAATGGTGTAAAAGCATTCCTATTTCTCCATATCCCTCCAGTATCTGTTGTCTCCTGATTTTTTAATGATCACTATTCTCACTGGTGTGAGATAGTATCTCAATGTGGCTTTGATTTGCATTTCTCTAATGACAGTGATACTGAGCTTTTTTTTTAATATGTCTGTTGGCTGCATAAATGTCTTCTTTTGAGAAGTGTCTGTTCATATCCTTTGCCCACTTTTTGATGGGGTTGTTTTTTTCTTGTAAATTTATTTAAGTTATTTGTAGATTCTGGTTATTAGCCCTTTGTCAGATGGGTAGATTGGTTCCTCTTCAGATCGTATAAATCTTTTGCCTTTTACTAAAAATATTCTTTTCTAATGAGACACAGACATGCCATTTCTAAAAAAGTACATGAAAGAACAGATTTATCCAGAACATTAAGGGAATGAATTGAATCAAGAAATATTTCCATAAACAAAAGCCTATACCAGTAGCATCTAAGGGTACAGATTTTGTATTACCTTCTTTTCCACTAACATATTTCAAGATCACCTTTGTTGTGAAAGTAGTCTCTTAGAATGATTTTGTTATTATGGTTATCTTTTTTCTTATCCATAGAAAAGAAAGTTCACAGCATCTTGCTTGCTTATTTTTTTCATTTGTAAACATCTCTTCAAAGTGTTAAAGTAATGTAAAAAAGTTTCTAGCTACATATTTGTGGAAATGCCTGAAGATGACCAGACTGCAAATTGATTTTTTTGTGTTTGTGCGTGTGTGTGTGTGTGTGTGTGTGTGTGTCTGTGTGTGTGTGTTTATTCTTCCTAGTTTCAGACGGAGAACACACAAGTCCGGAGATGGTCCTCACCATTCACTTGCTTCCCAGTGATCAGCAACTACCAGTGTTCCAGGTCACAGCTCCTCGGCTGGAGGTCAGCCCAGGAGGCAGCACTTCTGTAGGTAAGAACTGGGAGCCTGATAGAAACATGGCTTTGGAAATGGGACCAGATCGCTGCCCTTCTTCAAGCCTCCTGAGGGTTGCCAAAAAAAAGCAAATTCCTCTTTCAGAAGTTGCCTGCGTTCTCACCTGTATCCTTTCTCCTGCCCATTTCCATGCAAACAGAAGCCACACAGAGAGAAGGAAATGAAGCTTTCAGAGGCCAGTGCTCAGTGATGGAACACAACACAGAATTTTTTTTCTAGGAGTTTGCTTTGTTGCCATCGCTGAAATATAAAGTAACAGAGAAACAAGGAGAACGTAGAGGGGAGTGGGATTTCAATGATGTCTCGTTTCTATTTAGAAAGTGAAGAGTAGTAGGAGAAATGACAGGTCACAAGAACCTTCAGAAGTTTGAGTTGGCCCTGTTATTTTGTATATAATTATATGTACTAATTAATGTATAGAAATTTATTGTTTTATCAAGAACATTTTACTAATAAACAGTAGATATTGTGATTTTTGTTAGGTGTGTTCTACAGATCCTTATCCAGTTTCTACATACGGGTTTTTGCCTGAAATGAGTTATTATCAAACTTGCAAATAAGCTGCGTGTACAGAGACGACTGTCACTTTAACCCAACACCTCACCTTTGTGTTCATTGCCCAATTTGGCTTTGTGTAGCTTTAGGAAAATAAGGAATGAAACAATGAAATGCCCAACAGATTTTTGGCATTTTCAGGAAGGAAATTAACCCAACTGGTCAGGGATGACCTACCTATGGGCTTCCTCTGTGCATGCTCTCATTTGTATGGAAGAAAAAAGGTGTTCTAAATTCAGAACTACCTTACATGAACTTTTGGAAGAACCTACTTGCAGTTTGGAAATTGACTGTATTACCTGTTTTCACTCTTCTGTGCCTGATTAGAATGAAGCAGTGCTTTCTGCTAACAATCAGATTACCCACAATGTGACTCCTAGCCTGGCCTGTGGCTTTAATATATACAGAGTCTACCGTCTTTAATGTACCCTTTCTCTCTCCCCACACTTCCTTCTCCTGCTGCAGGACTTGAGGTGGTAGTAAGAGATGCGGAGACAGCGCCCGAAGAACTCTTCTTTGAGCTTCGGAGACCTCCACAGCATGGTGTGCTCCTGAAGCACACAGCTGAGTTCCACAAGCCAATGGCCACAGGTAGCTACACACTCTGTCACTGACCTGCTTGGAAGAATTTTTGCTCTACAGTCATTTTTATGTGTCTCAGATAAGAGCAAAGTATCTTTGCAATATAGATCATGAGGAGCTATTTCATTTTGTGTATAGTTTCATTGGCTTTGATATATGAGACTTCTTCCTGTTCCCACTTCCACCTCTGCCCCACACCTGCTCCTGGCCCTACCTTGAACACTGTGAAGCTGGTTCCTTAAACTATAGGTGAAATTGGATGATTTCTGAAACTTGGAGTAAATGCATTCAAAATGACACCATATGAGGGATCAGCTGCTGCTTTCCTAGCTCTGTTCGTGGAGATAAATCTGTCTTAATTTGGTATGTGAATCTTCACAATATTTTTAGCACTGTGACTCTGATAGTGTTAACTACATCTATCTTCATCTATTAAAAAAAGGAACACAGTTTTTGAAGTATTATCTATGTGATGTAACAGTATGGTAATGTGATTGGCTTTCCAAAGTAATTCTTATTGTGCTTCCTCTGATTATAAAAAATAATGTATGTTCATTATTTAGAAGGTACAGAAAAACACAAGGAACACAAGTAAATCTAATTTTTAATGGTCAGCCCTTATATATTGAAGTCAATATTATCCTTTTCAAAGTTCTCACCTCTGGATGCTATATCTTCTTCCAACAATCTCTACTTTCTCAGAACCTTTATATGATTCCTTTTAGAGATACAGTAATGTATCCTTCTGAATATTACTGGTGGGCTAATCTTTGTCATTGATAGTAGGTGGAATTTTAAAGACCAACCAGTAAGCATTTGGGAGTCACAAAGGTAGACTTAAAAATTTACTGAACTAAAGAAATGTCATTAGAATAGATTTGAAACATTCCAGGGAGTTACTTTAGGAACGTAACAATCATTGTCTAGTTTCTCTAACATTGCATTTAATCTGTATTTGTGCAGTTAAATATAAAATCTAAAGGTGTTGGTAAAAAGTAAGTTTTATTACCTATTTATAGGCATAATGCCACTAGCACCAATAAAATACAGCAACAACACAGTGTTGAGACCGAAGACTTAGACGAGGAATACAGAGAATGAGCAAATTCTTCAATCTCGTTACATAGCACTAATTATTAGAACTAAGAATCTATCAAAACATAGAGTTGAATATAATATCCAAGAAGAGCAATTTCACAACTGTGTTCTGTGAAATCATTAGGCTCATGGCACTAACAGACATTTCTCATGAAAAGGGTTCCGTGACAAGCTTGAGAAGCTTTAATATTTATATACTAATATGAATCCTGCAGTATAAAAGTATTTTAAATTTTATTTATTCACATTTTCCCCAAAGGTATGTGAACTTGAAACTTTTTTTATGTTACACCTATCAAATTTATCGTGGATTAGTACTCCAGACTGCACTGTTTAGGTTTCTAACTTCAAGTATGTTTTTTCATTTTTAATTTTAAAAACTTCAAATAATGCAGACTTCTTAAAGGTTTATCAAGCATAATTTATTTTCTTAAGTTTTTCAAAAAATTTTCTGTATCAAGGTAAGATTCCAAAAGAGCTGTCATAAAGAAAAGAGGCTTATCCTTTATTTTTCTAAAACTAGAAGTAATGACTGGATATTTAGAGGCAGATTTTAGCTCAGTATGGTTAAGAACTTAAAAACAAACCTAAAGCTATCTCCAGTGGAATTAGCTACCTTGGAAAACAATGAGCCTCCCACCTTGGAAGTATTGAAGGAGACAGCAATTACCCTTTCTCAAGGGTGGTGTAAAGGGAATCCTATATTAGGTGAGTGGTTGGATTAGCTTGTAACTCCCTAAGTTTATGATCCAATATGAACCTTAAAATCCTGAAAACAAAGGTGCTATATCAATGAAAAGCATTATTCCCAGAGGCAACTAGTTTGCAATTTGTTTTATTCTTGGAAGGTGACACTTTCACCTATAAGGATATTGAGAAAAATGCTCTGCAGTATATACATGATGGTTCCTCTTCCTGGGAAGACAGCATGGAGATCTCAGTCACAGATGGCCTCACGGTGACAATGCTGGAAGTGCAAGTAGAGGTGTCACTATCAGAAGACCGAGGGCCTCGACTGGCTGCTGGCTCCTCTCTGAGCATTACTGTTGCTAGTAAAAGAACAGCCATAATCACTAGGTCACACCTTGCTTACGTGGTAAGTTCTTACATTTGCTCTATTTGTTTTCCACCACCCTTCTTATGAGACAGACTGGACAGTGATGCCACGGCTGAATATTTGGGGCAGCAGGTATATGGTCACAAAAGAACTTTTTCTCAGCTACTCTTAGGAGTAGTTACACTGTTTATCCTGCTTCTCCTAGTGTCTCATGAGCAGAGAAGTGAATGGGCAAAATTTTGATGGAAACACAATGAGTATGTGTAGGGGTGGATGATTGTCATCAGGAAAGGGGCCCAGTGTCATACACGCCCGAGTCCCCATTGTTTAAACTCCATCCATTATATTCCAATGGGAAGTTTAAGAAAAAAACATTTTAGCCCTTATGTGGTCAATGACTAGTAGGTAATGATGTTTCATGGCCCCTGAGAGAAAGCCCACTTGCCATCAGTTTCTGTCTCAGGTCTAGTCTAGATGGAATGCTGAAAAATCCCTGGGGCAGTGCCTCTCTGTCAGATTTCCCAGCCAGATCACTGACTCACCCTCCTTCTCATGCCCCACAAGAAGCAGTGTAGTTAGGGGGCCAAGGAGAGGATCAAGGACTCGGGCTTGTTTCCCCTTCTGGCCCTAACTTTATAAGTGATCCTGAGTAATTAAACTCATCTTCTTCCTTTGATTCTACCTTAGGAGCTAAGGATAATGAGGATAATTAATTTTATTTTGCAGTTACGTATGTTGTAAGCAGATATGTGCTCTCTATGTAAACATAATAATGACTAGTTTTTACAATGCCTTGAAAGGAAGAATGATTATCTGAATGCTAATCATATTGATTTTTTCCTTTACTAATCTTAAAGTTCCAACTAATGGCCTAGACTTTTATTTTTTTTTAATGCCATATACTTTTAAGTAACCCTTTTCTGGGCTGAAGACTCTCAGTATAAAATCTAGTCCTGAATAGCAGCATGTAAGATAAAGCACTGGTCTGGGAACAATTGCTTTTACACAGATTTTTCCCTCAAACTGTCCTTTCTTCAATTATAGGAAACTGCATTCCACCCTAATTCTTCTCACAGGTCTACTATAATTTCAGAACAGCTTTGATTTTGTTTTTTGTTTTTAATTGACAGGTGATTTTTACCATGAGTTATGGTCTTTTGAATCTTATAAAATTCGTGAATTCATAAAAATGTATGAATTCATATTTAATCACTAGATCACCAAGGCTTGAAAAATGTTTCACAGTCCAAAATAGCGCTCCAGGAGCAGTTCCTGCCCATTAACTGCATATTATAAGCTGCATATCAAAATGCAAGCCCATTGGCAACTGAACATGTATTTTCAGAAATTGATTGAATGTGAATTGACCCACCAGAACAGAAAAACTCCAAAAGAACTATTCTAGCCTGCTGAAAGCATAGCATACATTTTAAAGACTTAGGTAGGTTATACACTAACTTTCTGTGAGGGTTGTAGAAGAATTTTGTACTTAGATTCATGGAAAAACTTTTCCAGATATGCAGAGTTAGAAGGCTTTCAGTGAACATCTAGAAGGACTGGAAAGCCATCCGAAATCCTCATCACAAATGGGGCAGAGTATAAAGGCTTAGGAACAGATGGATCTGTTCTTAGTTTAAGTGTTATTAACTGGAAGAGAGTGATAAAACGTTGGAGGAGACAAAAAGGAAAAAGTTGGATTTTGTGTGATTTACTTCTTAGCGGTGGTTTTATATACACAGTTTGCTATGCATTGCAAGTAAACAAGTAGGAAAAGAACAGTATGGGTTCTGGAGTTGCAACTGGTTGGATTTTAATCCAAGCCCACCACTTACTAGCATTGTGACCCTTAGCAAGTTATTTAAACTCTCTAGGCCTCAGTTTTCTCATATGTAATGTGGGGAGGATAAAATTAATCTTAAAAAGGTAATAGCATTTCTATGCACTAGCCAAAAAATTATTCAAAATATGATTCTGTGTATAATAACATTACATATTACATACATAAGAGTAAATGTAACAAAAGATATGTGACTTCTAGGGAAATTGATGCTATGACTATGTAGAAAAGAATCTCTTGACAAAAAGTATTAGAAAAAAGGGGAATTTATCAATGGGCCAAATATAAAATCAACAGACAGCAATAGCATTTCTATACATAAGCAAAGAAAAAAAAAGCCAGTAAATGTAACTAAAAAGATCTTGCCATAATAGCACTAAGAAAAAAAGATGTCTCTTGGTATAATCCTAACAAAAACCAGTCAGTATTTCTACATGGAAAATTATAACACTTACTTGACAGACATTTTAAAAGTATTAAGTAAATGAAGAGACATGTCATATTCATGAGTAATAACATTTAATATTGAAAAGGCATCAGTTCCCTTGCCAAATGATCTTTCAATTCAATTCAGTCCCAATCAAAAGCCTAATGAACATTTTATGGATCTTAATAAGTCAATTCTAAAATATGTAAGAAAGATTACCAGACTGTACAACATGGCAAGACCCTGCCTCTACAAAAATACAAAAATTATCCAGGCATGGTAGCTCATGCCTGTACTCCCAGCTACTTGGGGGCTGAGGTGGGAGGATGAGCCTGGGAGGTTGAGGCTGCTTTGAGCCTTGATGGTACCACTACACTCTGCATTCGCTCCAGGGTGGATGACAGAGTAAGTCCCCGTCTCAAAAACAAACAATAAACTTTCTGACAAAGAATAGTAGGAGAGCAAGGGGACTTACCTTACCAGATACCAACAAGTATTAAATAGACAGCTCATTTAAAATAGTGTAGCAGAGGAATATATTAGAGAATCCAAAAACAGACTCGCACGTGGAACTCTAATATAAAACAGAGATGGCACAGTGGCTCACGCCTGTAATCCCAGCACTTTGAGATGCTGAGGCGTGTAGCTCATTTGAAGTTAGGAGTTTGAGATCAGCCTGGCCAACATGATGAAACCCTATCTCTACTAAAAATACAAAAATTAGCCCAGGGTGGTAGTGTGCAACTGTAATCCCAGTATTCAGGATGCTGGGGCATGAGACTCACTTGAACCCAAAAGGTGGAGGTTGCAGTAAGCCAAGATCACTAGATAAAAAAAAAAACTGGGCAACAGAGTAAAACAAAAATACAATTAAAAAAAAAAAAAATCCCCAAAAACCAAAGATAGCAAGCCAGAGCAGTAGAAATAGGAGACACTCTTTAAAACATGGATCTGCACAAAATGATTATATGTATGTCAAAAAATGAATTTGTACACTGCCTCACATCCTATGCGGATATTAACTCCAGACAGATCAAAAACTGAAACGCCTTAAGTAAAATTGTACAAATCTTTGTAGGATATAAGTGATTATTTTTTATGCTACTGAGGAAGGGCAAAATTTCTTAAGCCAGAAACAAAAAGTTCTAACTATAAAAGATTGGTAAATTTGACTATGTTAAAAAGGAAATTTATGTTCATCAAAACACACCATAAAGGCAGCAAACAGGCCAGTTACAAATGGGAAAAGGTATTTGCAAAATATATAACCAAGAATAACAAAAGAAATATAACATTCCTGCAGATCAAGAAGAAAAAGATAATCAAATAGAAAAATAAGCATAAGACATGAATAGGAATTCCACAGAAGAGGAACCTGGATGATCAATAAACATATGAAGAGACATTCATCTTCATTAATGATCAGGGAAAGCATATTAAAATCATATACCATTTTATACCAAGCGTGGGGAAGGCAGTGGATCCACTGGATGTTCTTTACTTTGCTGGTGGGAGTGTAAACTTTTGGGAAAGAATTTGGCATTGCCATTTGAAGATAAATATTCATATACCTTAACCACTCTATTCCTAGATTACTACCCAAGAGAAGCTTTCACATACACAGCAAAGAACTTGTGCAAGGATGTTCATAGCACTACTGTTTGTAACAGTGAAAATATTGAAACAAACCAAATACCCACCACAAGATAATGGATAACTTATGGTCTACTAACTTGACAGAATATTAGCAAACCTCAAAACAGATGAATTATAGCAACATCCAACAATATGGATAGAACTTAGCAGTCTAATATTAAGTAAACAAATAAATAAATTGCAAAAGAGTAAAGTCAACTTCATATTTCTAAGTTAAAAAAACTGAAAATATATATTCTGTAGTAATATATCAAGCTATTTTTAAAAATTCAAGAAAATAAGAAACACGATTCAAGGTGATAGTATGCCCAGAGACAGGAAGAAGGACCTCATACATAAATGTTAGTTATTCTCAAAGCTTTAGTCCTTGTGTCGAATGATGGGTTCATTGATGTAAAAAATAAAAAAAGAAAAATAATGAATTATACAAAATGTATAAGAAGGTCTTTGAGCAGAAAAGTTGCATGAGAACAAGGCCTATATCCTTAAGTATTTTTATACCCCCAATACCTAGGATATCTTAAAATAGTGATTTCTTTAAATCATGACAGTACTTTCAGGAAAAGAATCTAGCTGATTTCTCATTTTTTCAAATCTAGCCATCATGTAATATTTGAAATATATAGTAAGATACGCCTGCCATGAAATAAGCAGTGTTTTGGTCAAATTTGTGTGAAATTTAGAAGTTATCTATTCTAACTAGGAACCAGGAGCTCTGTCCTTGTAGTTTATCAGCAATTCAGAAGACAATACCTTAAAACTCTCAGCTCTCTTTTTAAAAATCTCTCTCAGGGGGAATGCACAGTAATATTAGGAAGCAGTCTTTTGGAGCCTACATACTGTATTTGATAACCCATGTGGAGAAACTTTAAAAGAACATAAATTTAGGGAAAACTTTCTGAGAAGTCTTGCAGCTTCAATGAATTAGAGATTCCTTTCTTGCTAGTGTCAAGTGATATGAGGAAATCTGGAAAATTCACTGATCTTGAATTGAGACTCTGAACTGCTAACTTTAAAAGGTCCCTGGGGACAGAAATGAGAACAGACTGAAACCTGTTGACTCCCACCCTCTTGGCATCTGTGTTCACATTCCTGATCCCATACCTCAACTAACTGTACAACACAGCATGAAAATTTGCTTTTGAAAGTACAAGTGACCATGCAACATTAATTTTCATTGTTGCTGTGGTAAAGCATAGAGTGCCCCCATTTTCACAATCAACAGCTCTAAAAATGAATGACTTAGGGAAACTTTATAAGAATATGTTGCCTGCCTCCCAGATATTTCCAAAAACATCCCTGAAGAAAGAGAAAATTGTTCATTAAGACATTGTTATTGTCCATGTTGGAACAGAGAAAGTTCTTTTTATTTCTCAACAAACAATGTAGAAGGAAAGAGAAATGGTCTTTGTTAAGATTAGGCATCTCGGGAAGTGAACATTCATAGATTCAGTGCAGATAAAATGAAATCCATAAGACTTCAGCCATTCTTTAGTTAATCTAAAATTTTATCATATTGAATATTGCTTAAAGCGAGCCATTGGCTAAGCTAAATTACTTTTTTTCTGTTTTGTGGAATTTTAACATTGTATTATATATTATAAAGAAAATGTGCCTGTTTCTTAAAAGCAAACCATCCTTAGAAACTCGAGAAAAATCCTACATCTGTGTTTACAGAATGATGACTTATAGCTGATCAAGTTTTATTTTTTACAAAATGCTTATAATAAAAATAAAATCTTGTATGGCTTTTATGGTATTGATAACAATAAGGCATCTCATTGTTTTATGCTACATACCTAAAGTGCATTTCCCTTCTCTTACCTTGAGCTACTCTTAGAAAAAGATGTTATCAAAGAGGAATTTGGGGGAGAATGAACACTAGGATTTTTTGTTGTAGTTTGAAGTAATGTTGCTTTATGACAAATGGAAAGAGACTTTTCCAAATAGCAGAGAGAGAAACACCCGTAGATCTTTAGCTACTGGAAGTGTTTATTCCTGCAAATGTGCATTCATGTCCTGCCTCATATTTACCTGATTAGGATGATTCTTCCCCCGACCCAGAGATCTGGATTCGGTTAAATTATCTGCCCACATATGGTACTCTTTTAAGAATCTCAGGATCTGAGGTGGAAGAACTCTCAGAAGTTTCCAATTTCACAATGGAAGACATCAACAACAAGAAAATCAGGTACATAATCACTTTGTATTGTTTGACAGATTCTTTAAAAATTGTGTGAAAATATTTCAGCAACTGGTTGTAGCTCTGTTGAAAGAATATATTGCTTTGGCCCCATTTTTAAACAAAGATGTAGCCATCTTACCTGGCTTCTCATTGTGGCTTATTTGTTTGATTCTTTTTGGCTTTTTATAGATACTCGGCTGTGTTTGAAACGGATGGTCATCTGGTTACTGATAGCTTCTATTTCTCTGTCTCTGACATGGACCACAACCATCTGTACAATCAGATGTTTACCATCACGATCACTCCTGCTGAAGATTCACCTCCAGTCATTGCTTTTGCTGACCTTATCACGGTAAACAATTCTTACATCAGTAAACAGTGAGTACTATAGAGAGATGGAATCCATAGAAATATCAATGCAGGATTTCTGCCTAAATTGCTGCCAAGTATTTCCCCCAAAATATCCAGGCAGCAGTATCAAAATATACATGGTTTTCAATCATGAGGTTTTATTAAGTTTGAAAATAAATATGCAAAAGATCAAATCATTATATCTACATTTTTTAGTCAACAAATATTTATGTGCCAGCCACCATGCTAGCTGTTGTTAGTATTGGAAATAAAAATGGAAAAAGAATATATATTTGAGGAGTTTATAATCTAATTTTGGCAGTATGGACAATGCCCCTGAATCACTCCTTAAATCAAGTCGGTGCTTAGCACTGTGAACAATATTGAGAGTTCCTTTCTGGGCAGAGCAATACAAATGCATTCTGATCATTCAGTACCCAGACATGAGTTCAAATGCCAGTTCTGTCACTTATCAGCTGAGTGACCTTGTACCATACACTTAATCTTTCTTTGCCTCAGTTTCTTGTCTTTTTAAATTTTTATTTATTTTACATTTTGTTTCCTTGTCTTTTTAAATTTTTTAATATATTTTTAAGAGAGGAAGTGTCACTATGTTGCTCAGGCTGAGCTTGAACTCTTGGGCTCAAGCAATCCTCCCACTTCAGCCTCCCTAGTAAGTGAGACTATGGACCTGTAGTCCCATACCTGGCTCCTGTCTTTAAAATATTATCATTTTCTACTACATAAAGAATTTCTCTAATGATTAATAAAATTGTATGGAAACCTCCTAGCACAGTACCCAGTTCATGGTAAGGAGTCCACAAAAGTTAATTCACTTTCCTCCCTGCTCTACGGACATACCATTATGCCAGAAGCTCAGGAGTTTTTCTGGTTTTGTTGAGCAACTGAAAATTCATAAAACTGAGTTATTTCTAAGTGGTTCTGATATTTCTCCCATTTTTCCATTTTTACACCTTGGGGAAGCCATTTGGACTGTCCGCATTCCCAAAGTCAGAGTGACCTTCCCCTTTGTAATCTTCCTGCAGTTAGCTAAGAGTTGTTCAGGGGAAATGGCTTGACCATCTCCAGCAGGCTAGTGAAAAACACCAGGCTCAGGTTGCAGGGTTAGCATACAAAATAGAGCCCTAAAGGAAAAATTTAGTTTGAGCAACTGCTTTTACTTATAGTGATTTATTTTCTTCCTTGACATTAAGATAAGCACTAGCTTTCAGATATGGTGAACCTTTCTTGCTATACACCTATAAATATATAATATAAGAGAATAAATGGGACTTTTATTCTGGATGAGAATGCCTATAGGACACAGTCACCCTCACAGTTTCTCTGCAGGAGAACTGGATTGATCATTCTCTAGCTGTGGGCTTTTGAATGTTGATGCGGAAGGAAGGTGGCCATTCTGGCAAGCAGCTGAAGTGAGGCGGGTGATTAGAATGGGCCAGAGCTGCTTTATAACCAGGTTCATCACTGAATGAAGTACAGCTTTGAAGGGAGATACAGAAGTCATCATGTCTGAGTGTAGCATTGAGAGGCACTGAAAGATTGCCTGGCTTCAGCAGCATACACATTCCTCATCTCGTCTGTAGAGGGTCTGCCTCCTCAAAGAAGTGGAACTAGTGCTGGAAGGTCACCCGAGCAGTACTTTGCAATCCAGCTCTTTTTTAACTGTGGTTATGTGAAATTACCAAGGACTATCTATGTTCTTTTCTTCCTTAGGTTGACGAGGGAGGGAGAGCCCCACTCTCATTTCACCATTTCTTTGCTACTGATGATGATGACAACTTCCAGGGAGATGCCGTCATTAAACTAAGTGCTCTGCCCAAATATGGCTGCATCGAGAACACAGGAACAGGTACCGCTTCCTGTAGAACTGTTCAGGACCTTGAGAGAAGGGAGGTTAGAGGGAGGAGGACCTTGGTTCGAACGAAACATGGAGATGGAGAACTACAGAGTAGAACCATTTCGAAGAAATGGAAGGAAAGTTTCATTAATTCAACAAAAATTTACTGAGCATTTGTTGTGTGCTGGGCACTTACTTAAGCACTAGGGATATACCAATAAACAAAACAGACACACCCCTCCCTTCACAGTGCCTTCAATCCTGGTGGGGTGGGGGAGACAAATAAAAACCTAATAAATGAGAAGATTGTATAAGATGTTAGAAGGTGAATAAATGCTATGGAAAAAATAGAGCAGAGGAAGGGGATTTGGAATGCCAGCAATGGAGCAGAAGGGCTTGTGGATTACACTCAGAACTGAGTGTCCAGGAAATAAAAATTCCTGTGCTTTTATTGTGAGGCAGCTGCAGTTTAGCTGAACCATAGCTTCTGTCTCAGCTCCTTCTACAGATATAACATGAATTGAAATGCAAGCTTGTCTATCTGTGACACCCTCTTCCACAGCCCTCCCCTCCACCATCTGCCCTGGGCCCTCTGGTGGTTATCACAGAGATGGAGAGGCAAGAAGGCATGTACTGTCCACAGGTCCCCTGAGACCTGCTGTGACTGGCAGTTGAGACAGCTCCTGGCAGGTTGCTGTGCTGCTTTCCCCACACAAAGCTGCCTGAGAGCCAGCGCTGGGCTCTAATTGGCATGCAGCTAGCAGCTCCCATGGAGAAGCCACTGACTGCAGGTGTCTGGGGCCAGCATGGGGCCTGGGATTTGAGCCTGGTTACCAGAAACTCATTTAGCAGTGGTTGTGTTTTCTTATACAAGTCTTCGGTCTTTTTCCCCCCTTGCCTTTCAATGTGTGCCTCAGATCTGTTTATTGCAGAATTAGGTTTATTTCAACAAATGTTTGTGCTAGATTCAGTGGATGTAAAGATAAGACACAGACTCGTGCCTCGAGTGAGAGACAGATAGGAAGACTGATAAATTACAATAAATGAAAAATGCTAGGACAGGGAAAGGAACAAAGCGCTGAGAGAGTAAGTAGGATGAAGCAATGGCTTTTTCCTGGAAGTAAAAAAGTCTGAGGAAGTGGCATTTGAGTTGGAACCAGAAAGCCTAGTGGGAATAGTGCTGGACAGAGGGAAAGTGGCATTTCCTGCAGAAGGAAGCACATAGGCAAAGGTGAGAAACAATGAAAGGATATCTACCCCAACCACACCTTCTCTCCATGTGGTTTCTTATTAAGCCTTCTGAACACGGTTTTATATCTACCTGAAATGCACGGAGGTGCAAGTCAAATTTCTGGCAAGCTTCAACCTCTCTAAAAAGTGGTTCTCAAACTTTAAGGTGCAATAGAATCACCTCGAGGGTTGAATCTGCTGTGAAACAGTTTCCTGGGGAGGCAACCTGAGTTTCTGTTTTAGGAGGTTGGTGTGGGCCTGTGAATTTTCATTTCTCACTAGCTCACAGGTATTGCCATTGCTGCTGGCCCAAGAACCACACTTAGAGAACTGCTGCTCTACAATAATATTGATATAAATGTGAAAGGAACAAATAAGCATTTAAGAGGGCAAAATAATTGCCACAAGGTATATTAACTAAAGACCCCATCCCTTGCCCCATGGGAGAGGCTCCTCTGCCTCTGTTTAGAGCTGAGTCTGTCTTATGTATAGGAAACTAGCCACTGGTCACAGTGGCTCAAGCCTGTCATTTCAGCACTTTGGGATACCGAGGTGGGAGGACTGCTTGAGCCCAGGTATTTGAGACCAATCTGGGCAACACAGCAAGACCTCATCTCTACTAAAAAAGAATAAAAATTTAAAAATTAGCTTGACATGGTGGCTCATGCCTTTAGTCTCAGCTACTCGGGGTGCTGAGGCAGAATGATCAGTTGAGCCCAGGAATTTGAGGCTGTAGTGAGCTATGATCACGCCACTGCACTCCAGCCTGGGTGGCAGAGGGAGACCCTGCCTCAAAAAAGAAAAGAAACTAGCTACCTAAATTTAGAACCTAGCTGATCAGAAAAACATCTTTTTAAAAACTGTTGAAAGAAGCAGCTTTTACTTTTCACCAAGAAAAGGAAGAGAATAATTATTTTGTTAGATATGAAATCTAATGGCATGGAGTCTGAATTCATTCAGGACTGGCACAAAACAAGACAGGACCTACCTGGATTCCCTCTGGGTATTGCTGTGTTCCAGTGCTATGCGGTAATGGATGTTCACAATGAGCGCCTGTGTGCTTCAACACCTATTTAATTTGCACATCATATGTTCTGTTTAAGAAAGCAGGTAGCACATTAATAAGAAAGATTTATGTCAGAAATGGAAGGTACAGTTTTTTAAATGGAAAGGATTGGAGCTTAAAAGTTCAGTGACAGATTCACTTGTTGAACAGTTTGTTCTTCAATGATTTAAAATAAGACATTATTATACTTGTGTATATTTATAGGCATCATTTACTTTACTTAGGCTTTTTGTTTTTTTGAGACAGGGTCTCGCTCTGTCACCCAGGCTGGAGTGCAGTGGCATGATCACGACTCACTGTGTAGCCTCAACCTCCCAGCCTCGAGTAATTTTCCTACCTCAGCCTCCCAAGTACCTGGGACTAGAGGCATGCACCATCAGGCCCGGAAAATTTTGGGGGAGTATTTTTTGTAGAAACAGGGTCTTGCTATGTTGCCTGGTCTGGTTTTGAAGTCCTGGGCTCAAGCAATCCTCCTGCCTTGGCCTCCAAAGTGTTGGGGTTACAGACATGAACCACTGTGCCCAGTCACTACTTAGGCTATTTTTGACACAAATAAAGACACCACTCCCCTGTTTAAAGGGATAAATGGAAGGAAAAATTAAAAATTGGAAGGAATATTGGCCATTCCTTCTGGAAACCCTGAACTATATGTCCTATTGATTATTGGGTCACTGGCCACTTGGACCTCACTCAGCCTCTAGTGCCTAGAGGAATAAAAGCTGAGGGGTAAAATTTAAGAAAATTTATGTCATTAAAAAAAATATTGTGTAGAGGTCTTCTTTCAAATGAATTCTAATAAATGTGACACTGTCTAGAATTCAGGAAGTAAATAGCCTTTTAATTTATGATCTGATTTTTGCAAAGGGTCATGGAGAAGGGAAGAGGAAAGCCTCTTGCCTTCAGATCTGCTAGCTGCACTATTCTGTGTTGATGTATATCCAGGGAATGTTTGAAGACATAGGGGTTTTCTTTTTCACCTCTCTCTAGATTAACATTATAGTGACAATTTCAAATGTATCAATTAGACTCAAACTAAAATCAAGTAAAAGACAAGACATCTATCCTTTAGATATTGCTTACTCTTCCCCCGGGCCTTTTGCAGTGTTTGGGGCTGGGATGAGAGAAGTAACGTGAGCCAGCATTTTCTGTGGAGCTCTGAATGGTAACTGGGCATCTCAGTACCTGAATGGTGGTACACAAGCACCTCAGTGCCTGAATCCTACGTGAACGTCATAGTATCTGAATGGTACCTGAGCTCTGAACGGTTCCAGAGCTTCACAGTAGCCCTGGTGCACTATCCCAGGGGCTGGGCTCTGACCCATGCAGAGGTTCCCTTAAGAAACTGGGAGGTCCAATGGAAACATGCTGCAGATGTTTCTTAGATAAAAAGATATACAGTTAACACTACATATGTTTCTTAGATTAAAAGATATGCATTTAACATTTTCTTATGTAGTGAAAGAGGGTTCCTCATGCAGGATATGCCAGATAGAATGGTTTTGAAACTGGCTGGAGCTTAAGGTAAAATCTCTGCTTCTGTATTGTCACTTGCCCTGTAACATGTTATGATCAGAGACTCCTAATAAAACAACCAATGGTTCTGTGTTATATACATTATTATAAGTGTGTGTGGGGGAGGGGTTGCATATTATCTCATTTGATTCCTTGTGGAAATGGCAGGGCAGGTATATCCATTTATGGATGAGAAATAATCAGTGAGGAAACTGGGAGCTGACTCAGACCTTCCAATTCCTGATCTTGTGTTTATCCCACTCTCCCACCTTTATCCTCAAACACATTTTCATTTTTTGCTGAAAATGATACCTTGTTTTCTAGTTCAGCCTAGTAAGCAGGAATTGATAGATCAAGGTAAAAATGCTCTCTTGATGTTGATGCAGGTGATCGCTTTGGCCCTGAAACTACCAGTGACCTAGAGGCATCATTCCCTATTCAAGATGTCCTGGAAAACTACATTTACTACTTTCAGAGTGTTCATGAAAGCATTGAGCCAACCCATGATATTTTTAGTTTTTATGTGAGTGATGGAACCAGTCGTTCAGAAATTCACAGCATCAATATCACCATTGAGGTAAAGACTTTGGAAGCTGGAAAGGTTGAGCCCTTGACCACAATATTTCACACCATTAAACAGCTTTCTTTATAGGGACTCAAAAACAAAGAAGATTGGATTTGACCTCCAAAATTGAAGGTCATTTAAGAAATATAGCCTTCAGGAAATTTGTAGAATTAAGCTTGGCATTTGGGGAAGGCTTGAGTTAGAAATATGAATTCCCATTTCAGGATAAAGTTTATTTGTTGGGCGTGAAAAACAGTTTGTAAAGGTCAGACAGAGGTGCCTTGCCAGTTAGATATTTAAATGAAAACTTATATATGTCTATTTTTCTCTGAAATTGTGTTTGGTTCTATAGGCATATTTGCCTTTTCTTGTTTTACTGCATTTATTTAATTGTAACATCAGAGAAATATGTTCCTTGATATTGTATTTATTCTCATTTGAGCAACCACACAGGGTTGCTGTACCAAGACAGAGATGGGGAAGGGGGAAGATAAACCTCAGAATGAAATACCCACTGCCTTGGGAAAATAAAATATAAAGAACCCTTGGCACCCTGAAGGATCAATGGTGGAAAGGGGTTGGCGCCAGGACAGGGAGACAGCTTTAGAAACCCACACTTTCAAATATGGTGTCCTTCTACAAGTACTGTGATATGTTTAGCATTTTCCAAGACAGCTCTGAGTTCAATTAGTATGGTCTTTTATCTCCAAAATATATTAATACTTGTGCTTGTCAAATCACATGTCTATATTTCTGGTCTAGAAAATATGGTCATTGTACTTATGGAAGATATCTGAGAATACTTTTATGAAATGTCCATCAGCTTCTTTTGAAGGGGACATTTTATTTCTTTGACTTGCTGTATTTTCAAACTAATCATTTTGGTTGAGAAGTAAAGACGGTGACACATTAAATGCTATTTTAATAGTGAAAGTTTCTGTAGCAATGATACTGTCTCTGAATAATGTGCATTTTCTTTCTTCTTAAATATCTGTGTGAGATCTAATAGTTTATGCTTTAATCAGAGGAAGAACGATGAACCTCCCAGGATGACCTTGCAGCCCCTCAGAGTGCAGCTGAGCTTGGGAGTGGTGATAAGCAATTCTTCTTTGAGCCTGCAAGACCTGGACACCCCAGATAATGAGCTCATTTTTATATTGACAAAAAAGCCTGACCACGGTAGGGCACAAACTGCTATGAAAAGCTTCTTAATTGAGATGCCCGATGGGCTATTAGAAAAAACACATGTATTTCTTTTCTTTTCCTGTATATGGTGCTTTCTTTGCATCAAAGTATAATCAAATTCACAGCTGGCTAATATTTTTTGGAGTCACGGTAGACATTGGTTGTTTAAGAAGTCTCAATCCCAGTTAATTAGTGTCTCTGAAGTTTAATTTCAGCTGTTTTTTGTTTTTTTTTTTTTTTTTTCTATGTAACTTTAAGCGAAAAAGGTTTCAGAGTTTGCCTATTCTCTTCTCAGAGTTCCTCTATCCTCTTCTCAGGGT
Source organism: Cebus imitator (assembly GCF_001604975.1). NCBI lineage: Eukaryota > Metazoa > Chordata > Mammalia > Primates > Cebidae > Cebus > Cebus imitator. The sequence continues at coordinate 1,174,035 of NW_016107438.1, forward strand.
AGACATCAGTGTTTGATAATCCTGAGCTATTTCATGCACCCTTGTAAATGCATATTAGACGTCCTTATGAACTTGTTTCTTTTGCAAAGAAAGCACTTTTCCTCATTTAAACCAGATGGGAAAACCACTGTTGGGATCTTCTACCTACTTCTTTTTTTAAGAGCCATCTCCCCAGTTATTGGCTAAAGTTCTGGAATGCAAGTGGTGTGTCTCAATTCATCATATTGCCCATTGGTCTTTTAAAGATTAAATTGTTGCTGTAGCTGAAGGGTTAATAGAAGACTGTTGGGCATTATATTTTACCTTGTTTCCATTCACTTTCACTTTCTTGAAAGAAGAACTTTGACTGTCCTGTTGTGGTACATGACCCTTGAAAACAGAAATATATGCTTCTATCTAAAAGATGCTTATTTTCTCCTTTAATTGAAAAGGAATTTAAAGCATGTTCCTATCTCTCACTCTTGATGCCCTAAGAGAAAGACAGCGAGTGAAGAGAGTGCTATTTTCACTTTGCAGAAGGAAAAAATAAGATTTAGATAATAATTCGTGGACAGAGATGTAATTTGTAAGTCACTATGTTACCGCATCCATCTGTGTCTCCTTAAGAGACTTTTTAACTAGGATAAGTGGGACTTTGTCTCTTTATTTGCAGATGAGGCCACAGGGCAGCACCCTGTGCTTCTATGTAACATGCTAAGCTGTTGGCACCAAGAGCCTCTGAGGCACTTGACATTTTACTCAGACTCATACTACTTGGCAAAAGTAGACAATGTTTTTATTTTATATATATATATATATATATATATATATATATATATATATATATATTCTACCATGTTTTGCTTTTCTTTACCTCCTTCCTCAGGTCATCTACTCCGGAAGCAAACTGCTTCAGAGCCTCTGAAGAATGGAATGGTTTTAGCCCAGGGCTCTTCCTTCACATACCAGGACATCCTAGCTGGGCTGGTTGGGTACATGCCTGGTGTCCCTGGCATGGCGGTGGATGAGTTCCAGTTCTCCCTCACTGATGGCCTCCACATGGACACAGGGAGGATGGAGATCTACATAGAACTGCCTACAAGTGACACACCCCACTTGGCTGTAAACCAAGGCCTACGGCTCTCAGCAGGTACCACAAAAATCAAGGAGAGTGGCTATGGTTTTTATATCTTCATTTTTTCTTTGTCCAGCATGTAGTTCTTTCTTCCATGTTAGTGATGTGGGTGGATCTTAAAGTAGCTGTTCTGTACTTAGGAAGATTGGAGTTTTGGGAAACTGTTGTTTTAGGGATACTAAGAATTGTTAGTGACAAATGTGAACCTCTAAAATTCTTTGGACCAGATGCCAAAGAATTTTGTATGTGAATTTGGGAAAAGGTTGAGAAGAGTTTATAGTATTTCCAGGGCCCTCAAAAATCTTAATTTATTCAACTACTCATAGGCACAGGTTTCCTTTAACATTACTCCCATTCAACAAATCCTATGGAAACAAATAACAAAAGAAATACAGCAGAATTTTTAAGGTGCTTATTTAAAAAAATGCATGGAGGGCAGCTGGGAACCCATCATGCATCAATGATTATGCAAATAATTGAGAATTATCAGATACGATATTCTAGGGTTTAACATTCACAATTTTTTTCATGTTTAAGCAACATTGGAGGACCTATGACAAGTGTTAGTCTAGAACAGTTTGCAGTAGGAAGTTACTTAATTAAGAAGTGGACCTTTTGCCCAGAGTGCCTGCATCTTACTAGGGTTCCGTTGTCTGTTCTTAGTTTCATGCGTATTTTGCAGTGAAAAATATATGGTATATTAATATTGGAAAACTTGGTAGTTCTCAAAGGTCTTAGGTATCAAATCTAAGATTTGACTTTATCCTATTTATAAGCTAATAAACTAACCTGTTACTCTTTCATGGATGCTGGTAGAAGATACAAAATTCCCCCATCAGAGACGCGGCACTCTTGTTACTCATAGCACAGTAGGCAGCATGGGCATCTGCAGGTTTGCACCAGTTCCCTCTGCCATCCCAGTCCCATAAGGGTGAAGTAGGGGGCCAAGATAGACACTTTGACATTCAGTAGGATGCATTATGGAAGGAAATACTGAGCTTAGGAAATTCTCCATACTATAGCAACAGAACACAAGTCTTATTTTTGTCTGAGAGGAAGACATTACCCCATCCCTTAAGGTTGCTCCCTGAGAGATGGCCTGGGTAAAGCACAGTCAGGGCCTTTGTGTTCTTGGTATTACCCACTAAGAACGTGCAGGAATGTTCACAGCCCTTGGTAGATTGTCACTCCAAACACCAGGATGTATTACGCATGAATGACTAGGCTCTACTTTACCAGAATTTACTATTTTTAACATGATAAATAAATAAAGCAATAAAGCAAGTGGCAAGATCCTGAGGAGTTTGCCATTAGTGCCTTATCTTCATCCCCAACACCTGTGCAGTGCCCAGGGCCCAGAGGCTCAGCTCTCCTTGCTACTGACACTCCGCACATCCTCTGTTCTGAGGGATGCTGATTTTCACTACTTGGTCTGAGATGGCAACAAGATATGTTTGAGTAAAACTATTTTTTTCTGATTTGGTGATCCTCAAGACAGTAAATAAACTAAAGCCAAGCAGATTTCATCATAGATCTAGGAGTTATTTGCATCACAGAACTGGGAGTTATTCTATAGATCTAGGTACTAACTGGTAGGTCACTGAGTAAGAGGAGCATAGAATAAAAATGAACCAGTAGGAAAAAAGTGCTTAGTTGTAAACTCAAGGGATAATTAGCAAATCAAAAGACTGGTACTCTTTCACTAGGGAAATTATAATTTATTCAGCTGCAAACTGAGAAGGGCAAATGCCTGGTACCTAGACCCAATATACATGTGATAATTTGTTCTCCAGTCACCTAAAATCATTTGATATCCCATTCAAAGGAAATGTTGGGGAATAACATACTCTCTTTCATTCTCTCCCAAGGGTCTGTAGCACATATCACAGAACAGCACTTGAAAGTGACAGATATTGATTCAGATGACCATCAGGTTATGTACATCATAAAGGAAGATCCTGGTGCCGGGCGCCTGCAGATGGTGAAGCATGGCAACCTGGAGCAAATTTCTATGAAAGGCCCTATCCAAAGTTTCACCCAGGCAGACATTAGCCAAGGTCAGCAAGTTCTCTTCTGCCTAATCAGGCTTCCACAGACTGCACGTACAGTAGTAAAATGGGAGTTAAATGTCTGGTAGCCTATGGCAAAAAACTATGCACTCTTTGTTTTGAATAGCTTCATTTGTTCTCTTCCTTGTTTCCTCGTTTATTTTTTGTTTTGTTTTGTTTTTTTAAAAAGACCTAGGCCAGGCACTGTGGCTCACGCTTGTAATCCCAACACTTTGGGAGGCTGAGGCGGATGAATCACCTGAGGTCAGGAGTTCAAGACCAGCCTGATCAGCATGGTGAAACCCCGTCTCTACAAAAACACAAAAATTAACTGGGTGTGGTGGCACACACCTGTAATCCCAGCTACTCAGGAGGCTGAGGCAGGAAAATTGCTTGAATGCGGAGGGTTTAGCGAGCCGAGATGGCGCCACTGCACTCCAGCCTGGGCAACAGAGTGAGACTCCATCTCAAAAAAAAAAAAAAAAAAAAAAAAAAAGCCCTATCTTCCTTGGGTAAAATGTATTCATGCTTTGACTTAGCCTTGATGGCATTTGCAGCTATTATGGAGAGAAAAAGTCATTCTGACTTGCTGTGATGCTAAAAAGTGTATATGAGAGAGAAGGAAAAAATAAGTGAGTTGGGATGGATTAAGGTGAAAATTATGCCTTCCTTAGGTGAGCAATTTATATCTCTTTTCAGCTCCCCAAAGAGCACAAGTTAATGAGCTAAGCAAAATGAAAGGGCATAAATCGGAGCTGCCTGGGAGAAATTACATGGCTCATCCCTCCTGCAGGAAATGCTGATGTAATGTAAAGGCGTAAATGTTAAATGCTACGTAGTTACTGTACAGTGCTTTCAGGGACACTAAAAGGAAAAAAATAGTTATATATTGGGGAAGAAGTAATCCAAAGTCATGTGATGATGTGCAATTTTGTTTAGAAGTGGAAATATACCCCTGCAGATTATAAACAAGGGTCCTGCTCACACACTGACACCCAAAATTAACAACAGCTGACTCCTCATTGGACCTGGCTGTGCTTTAGTGAAGGCCAGTGGAAGAGGCAAAAGGAGAGTGATCCCTTAATTATTCCATGTGTCAGTGTCTACTTTTAAAAGATAAGACCAGGCTGAACACGGTAGCTCATACTTGTAATCCCAGCACTTTGGGAGGCCAAGGCAGGCAGATCACAAGGTCAGGAGATCGAGGCCATCCTTGCCAACATGGCGAAACCCCATCTCTACTAAAAATACAAAAATTAGCTGGGTGTGGTGGTACGTGCCTGTGATCCCACCTACTTGGGAGGCTGAGACAGGAGAATCGCTTGACCCCTGGAGGCAGAGGTTACAGTGAGCCAGGATGGTGCCACTGCACTCCAGCCTGGCAACAGAATGAGACTCTGTGTCAAATCAGTCAATCAATCCATCAATAAGACCAGCCGCCTCTTCCCAGAGATTTGGTTATATTTATACAACAAAATTGATAGATGCTTTTAAATGATGCTGTAGGTTAACAAAAATGTAATACATTTTCATTGTACTTCTCCCTTTAGATCCTTTTGAGTTCTATATGGAGTTTATTTGTTGGTTGGCTATAGCCCATGTTGCTCTATGAATTGGGCAATTTTTGAAAAGTGAAGAGTTCTGGGAGAATGTGAGGTACAGCTCTGTGTCTTTTTGCCCCCGTGATACGGACATATAATAGGGTCACTCTAGGTGATGTGGGTGTGGTCAGTGCACATTGACACATGGGCAGTTTTGTGGATCTAGTTTTTATGAGATATCCTTAGAGGATGAGCTGATCTTTCAAAAAGGCTCAGCCTTAACCATGAGAAATGTCATTTAGGGTGATTTTGTTATGGGAAGGTCTTTGGTTATGAGAAAGTAGATGGTGGGAGAGGAAAAGGAAGAAATGAAAACATTAGATTAAAATGTCAAAAGCAATGACAAAGCAAGGAAGGTGTGAATTGATTCTTCGGTGCGAATACCAATTGAATTCCTACCTCTTGCTTCAGAAATAAGGGCAGGAAGCACTAATAGCAAATCTTGACTTTTTTTTTTTTTAACCTTTTTATAGGCCACGTAGAATATAGTCATGGAACAGGAGAACCTGGTGGGATCTTTGCTTTTAAATTTGATGTGGTTGATGGAGAAGGCAACAGATTGACTGACCAGTCATTTTCCATCAGCGTTCTAGGTAAAGGGACATTTGGTTTTCTAATATATAACTACTTTAGCAGTTCTGAGGTTATATAGTTTACACTTTGTTCACCTTGAGGCTTGAGTCCTTCCCTTTACCTAGCTGGTGTAGAAATGGAAAATCATACCCCCTCTACTGCACAAAGCCCTGCTCCTTGGTGTGCTCTCTAACACACAGGCCTAGAGATGACTCGGATCTTACTTCTTGGCACCCAGCCTAGAGTTTAACAAAGGAGCCTGAGAAGATCCCATTTCAAAACACTATTTCTGATATTTTCAGAAGACAAATCCCCACCAGTCATCATCACCAATAAAGGACTGGTCTTGGATGAAAACTCAGTGAAGAAAATCACCACCCTGCAGCTGTCTGCCACTGACCAGGACAGTGGACCTGCAGAATTGATCTACAGAATCACCAAACAGCCACAGCTGGGGCATCTGGAACATGCAACATCACCGGGTAAGTCTATCATCGCTTGATTCATTGAACCAAAACTTGGGCCTTAGTAAGTGTTGAGGGCAGCCACATCATGTATTATGCATACCTAGAACCTGCCTTAATTTGTATTTATTTTCTGCCTCACTAATTTTGACCATTATACACTGGCTTGTATTGTACTTAGCACACAGTAGGTGCTTAATGATTACTCACTGAAGGTAAATTAAAAATTACAGTAAAAATTTTCTGGCTTTTACCTCGTTGCCTTTCGGAGAGCAAGATGGGTCACCAGCAGCTGTACTGGAGCCACCCGCGAAAATTCAGCCAGGGTTATCACTCTTGTTGAGTCTGTTCAAACAGGCACGGTTTGATCCTGAAATATGGTCTTAATATGTGCCGCCAGTGTTTCTGTCAGTACACGAAGGATGTAGGTTTCATTAAGTTGGACTAAATGATCTTCAAAGGATTATCCAAGACATCTACCATGGAAAACCATGATAGTTCTTCGTACATAAAATAAACATTAAAAAAAAAATTTCTGTATGCAATCTTGTCTCCATAACTAGATTGTAAATTCCTTTAGGGCAAACACTGCATCCAGCTTTTCATCTATACTCCCTTGAGCACATGGCATTGTGCAAGGCACTCTGCATGGCTTAAAAATTCGATCCAATGAATAGTGAGTGAGCATGTGTACTGAGCAAGATTCTGGTTTAGCTGCTGCTCAGGAAATGAAGATGAATGAGATATAATCCTTGCCCTCCAGAGTTCTCTGTTGGGTAAGATAAGGAACCTCTGCACATAACCATAACTCAGGAGAAAATATGGCAGGTGTTTTAAGAAAGGTATAAACATGGTGTTGTAGGAGTTTAAAAGTGGGAGAGGCTACATTGGGTGAGAAAGTGCACAGAGATGGCATTTAAGAGTGCCTTTGGAAAACAGAGGTTGGGGATACAGAATTTGTATTCTTTCCAGAGATGGGAATAGCATGGGAGGCACATTGAAAAAACAATAAGTAGGCCAATTTAACTGAAGCACATATTCTAAAAATAGTAGGAGATGAGGGCTCATGGGTAGATTGAGAGTTTATGGAGGATCTTCAAAGCTGGGATAAGTAATGGCTATTCCAACAGTGAGTCACTGTGGAATTTTGAGCAAGGAGGAAAAGTGAAATTCAACAGGTAGTGTCTAACAGGATGAACTGAAGGAAAGAAAAAGGAGGCAGTGGCAGGGTTAGAAAGTTTTCACATTTGGCCAGGTAGAAGGTAGTGGGGTTTCACCTAGAGTAGCAGCCATGAGAATAGTAAGGTGAAAATAATGTGAGAGTGAATTCCTATACCTAGGAAGTATTCAGTAGACATTTATTGGTTGAATGAGGAAGGAAGAAAGGAAGGCATTTCAGGGAAGAACCTATACAAGTTGGCAGCTGAATGGATGTGAGTGACAAGAGATATTTGCTGAATAAAAATCTAGATCCAGGCACAGTGACTCATACCTGTAATCCTAATCCCAGCACTTAGGGAGGCTCAGGTGGGAGGATCTTGCTTGAGCCCAGGAGTTTGAGACCAGCCTGGGCAACATAGTGAGACACCATTCTTTTTTCTTTTTTTTTTTAAAGACTGGATATGGTGATACACATTTGTAGTCATAGCTACTTGGGAGGCTGAGACAGGAGGATTGCTTGAGCCTGGGATTTGAGGCTTCAGTGATCTGTGATTGCACCACTGCCCTATAGCTTGGTGACAGAGCAAGACTCTGTCTCAAAAAAAAAAAAAGACAATCTAAGGGTAGAATTATCTTTATTTCTTAGAACACAGCGGCAGTGACAGCATGTTGGAGATTTAGATCTTCATGGATTCTTTTCGGATTTTAGGTTATAGAGTCTTCATTAATTCAGTCAGGGAAATTGAAAAACACAGGAGTTTCCTGCCCTGATTATACTCACTTTCTAATTCGAGGATTCTGACAACAAGCAAGCAAGCAAGCACATATATGCTGTGTCAGAGGGTGATGAGTGTCCAGGAGAAGTAAGGCTATTCCCGGGGGAACACAGGGAGCAAGCGGGTGAGAGAAGTCCTCTGTAATAAATGACAGTTGAATAGACATCTGAAGAAGGTGAGGGAGCTGGCCAGGCTGAGGCATTTAAAAATAAAAAAGGACATTCCAGACAGAGGGATCAGCAAATGTCAACATCCCGAGGTGAGTTCCATCAGGCAAATCACGATGCAGCAAGGAGACCAGAGTGGCTGCAGCAGAGTGAATGAAGGGGAGAGCTGGGAGAGATGAGCTTTAAAAGGTGGAGGGTGATCAGATGGAGGAAGTGAGGGAGGAAGACTGCATCTGGGTCCACAGTGATGGTGGAGGAGGGCATGTTGTACATGTCCGGCAAGAGGGTGTACACAGGGATGGACAGATTGGCTAAAATCCCTAGTGGGAATTAGAGCAGGTCACCTACCTTTTTGTCTATAAGTTCCTGGGGGAACTATGCAGAGCAGCACCCCCAAGACCTTGGCTGCTGAGATATTAGATAATGAATTCACGAGCTAATTGCCTCTACCAGAATTCTGTCAGGTTGCTGATTGTATCTCTCCTAAGATGAAAGAGCAGACTTGGCTGTTGTGTTAGGTGACGAGGGCATCCACACCGTGCAGAGCCTTCAAAAGCTCCGAGCTTCCTGCAAGGCACTGCAGTTGCCTCCCTGCTGGTCAGTAGCAGCCCCAGCTCTTCCCTGACCCCAGCTGTGTTAAGAGTCCTCTTGGGGAGGGGGCGGGCTCCAAATTTGCTTTTTCTGTTTTCACAGCTCTCAGCCTTTTCTGGGCTTAAAATCTGGTTTCTGAGACCAAGCCAGCTCTGGCTCAGGAGAGGCCAGTAGGTGATCATGCTTCCCACTCCTCCGAACAGCGCCCTCCAAAATGGAGGAATGCTGTCTACCTCGGACGGTTCTTTCACGTGCCCTTTTCTGATGGGCTTGACTTCCTAATTCTCATCTTTCCCAGTTCCTACTAGTTTTTCTCAATCTGCCTGTTTTCAGTAGCTCTTGAGTAGAGCAGATACAAGGCTGCAGCCCTCTTCTCTTTACACTGGGGGTCCTCCCCATGGCTAATGGAACAAGTCTTCCTTGCCCTCCTCACCACTAACTCCACACTGAGCCCCTTCTGTTGCAGTTAGCCAGGATTGTCTCCTTCCCTACCTCCCCCGCATGAAAAAATGTTCATGGGTTTGATTGTTTTTACATGTCAAAAGCCCCCCTTTGGAGGAAGTACATGTTGATTACTTACTGGCCTCCCTGAAGGCAGATGGCTACAGCTTAGTGAAAAGCAGCAGCACCTCCCTACTTGTCTCAGTGGGTGAGGATGGGTTTACCAGAAGTTGGGGTTGGTGGGGAGTTTCAGTTCTTTCCAAGAAGAGCAGAGCAACTTCTAGGCCAGTGTCTGTAGTACCAGGCACCAAAGTATTTGGGGACCAGAGTCCTCCTGGAATTATTAATCACAGGTGCTACAGACACCCTCCTGATGGTTAACTGGATAATAGACTTACTTTCATGCTGTCTTGCTTGGTCAGCTGATTATAATTGATCGTCCTCTGTAAAAAGAAAAGGTGGGGAAATCTCTTCTTCACCATAGGAGATGTAGGGAACCATCTGCCTATGTGAAGTGTGCAGAAGACAGACCTGAGCCTTCTGTCACTGAAGAGAGTCCAGTCCCTGTATGTGCTGTCTTTTCAAGATCGAGCAGGCCACACACTCATATCAGGGTTTCTTTCTATCTATCAGTAGACCCCAAAGACCCTGTTTTTCTTGGGATATTAGAGTAAGGAGTTATATTAACTAGGATAGAAGCTAGGCTGCTGGACCAAGGAGACTCCAAAATATAATGACTTCAACAAGACATTCATTTCCTTTCAGAGTAATCCAAAGGCAGGTGGTTCCAGGGTGTGAGGTGGCTCAGTGATCTTCAGCATGAGGCTTCTACCTCTGGCTCAAGGTGAATGCCGCAGTTGTGGTCATTCCCCAACCAGCAGGGAGGAACACATGACACATTTTTTTTTTCACTGGAGTACAGTGGTGCGATCTCGGCTTATTGCAACCCCCACCTCCCAGGTTCAAATGATTCTTGTGCCTCAGCCTCCCAAGTAGCTGCGGTTATCAGTGCACACCACCAAACCCAGCTAATTTTTATATTTTTATTAGAGACAAGGTTTTGCCATGTTGGCCAGGCTGGTCTTGAACTTCTGACCTTAAGTGATCTGCCCACCTTGGCCTCCCAAAGTGCTATGTTTACAGACATGAGCCACCGTGCCAGGCCTCAAAGAACGCATATCACTTTTGATCACCTTCCAGTGGCAAGAGTGTATGTACACAAAGCTGTGAGATGGCTGGAAAATGTAGAATCTAACTGGTCATCGAATTATTTAACTAATAGGAGTCATATCTTTTGCAAGCAGGAGAGGAGTAATACTGGAATACAGCAATTTCCGGGACAGCGCTGGTTCTCAAGGGGTAGGGCATTTGGTCATCACCCCTAGGGTACAAGTTGTCGCACTGCTTCAGATGGGGATGAAGGGTAATGGTGGCTAAACAAGCATTTAGAGGGTAGAGATACGGATGCTATTAAGAAATGTCCTGCAATGAATGGGATAAGCCCTGAACCACATAACTGTTCTGTCTAAAAGGCCAGTAGTAGATTAATTAGAAATAATAGGCTATGGTATCTAATCCGAAGTCTGAATCCTTGTTCTTAGTTTTAGCTTTGTTCCCAGTAGAGCATATTGAAGTCAGCATAACTCCAGGAGGCTCAGCACAACACAACTTGCAACACCTTACTTATTTCCATCGCACCCCATATGCTTCATTCAGGACTTAGGCAGTTGCTGCTTCTGCAATACTTCAAGGAGGGCTACCTCATGCTGGATTCCCCTCAGCAGTTACAACACACCTTCCTCAAAGCCTGAAGTGGCATAATGACTGCTTGGACAGATGAAGAAAAGATCCTCTCTGATCTGTCAGAATTCCTAAAAGCATTGAGATATCCATTAAAAGGCCCTTTGCTGATGGGCAACCAGGGGGCTCCTTCTTGCATCCATGAGTAAGACAGCCACATTTGCTTTCCTCCTGCTGTGGAGTCCACTGGAAGCTGAACCCGAGCCCAAAATAAACTTTTCAAATGAAGTTAGTATTTAGCAAAGGCAAACAGAGAAGGACCCCTGCACAATAGGAGGACAGCACCAAGGGGTGCCCGAGTTTGGTCTCCTCACCTGCCAGCCCCCAAAGCTTCTTGATTCTGTAAGAGATGCTGCTTGAAGAAAAGCATTGTGTACCGTGCTCAGCTTCATGCAGCCTCTATGGATCAGAGGCTACAAGGAGTATTTCCCCACCCTTCTGGGAATACGGAACCAACCCCTGTGTTGTTGTTGTTGTTTTAACCATTCTCAGGTTTCTATCTTGCTCTTAAATCTTAAAATCAGGCAGATGAAGAGCTTTACCCTCATCAAATTGAAAGTCCTTTCATCAGCTATTTACTAATCACCGACGTACCCATGAAAGTGAGTATCCTCAAGGATGAGTCTAGACGTCTTAAATCCTTAAATCCTTTGGCTATTACAAAACTCTGCAGGGAACCCTTTCTTGCTAAGAGTTAACTTATCAAGGTGTCGCCCACAAATTTTCCACTTTCTGCTTTGTACTCACTGCCAAGTTCTCATCTCTTGAAGGAGCTAAATTAAAGCTCCAAAAAAGGTAAACCACCTTTCAAACAAGCATCTCTTCTCTTCCCTACCTCAATTGGCCTTTTAAGTTCACTTCTGAAAGTTCTAAGGGAAGTGGACATTTTGTCCAGAAGCCATAATATCATCTTAACCAGATTTCAAAATGGAAGGATAGCATCATGAGAGCCTGTGTGGCTTGGTTAGATAATATTGTCCTTAGGAAATGCACAGTTAGAGAGAGGTCAAAGTGAGGACTTCCATGTAATGTCTTGGGCTTTGACTCAGCCACCTCCATAAATCAGACCCCCCTACAGTCCAGGCTGCCTCCTGGGGTGTGTGAGCTGTTGATAGTTAAACCTCTTCAGTTGTGCGTGCAGCCTCAGCCCATTCATAATCCTCATTCCTCACTAGTTTTCTGTCTTTGTGAAGGTTAGCCTGTATCCCATCCTCATGTATGGAGAACTTGCAGTATGGAGCCCCCTTTAGGCAACCTAGTCATGACTGCGCTTTAAGTGCCACCTCTTAGCAGTTACCAGTTTAGTAACAGTCATATGAAGCATAATTTTTATTCACCAGATATAAATAGTTCTGTCTTGATGGATGACAGAACTCACACAATTTCTCTTATTAAAAATATTGCAAAATTCGAAACAGAAAAGCAAATGTCGTATGTTCTCATTTGTAAGTGAGAACTTAACATTGGGTATACCTGGACACAAAGATAGGCACCTTAGACACTGGGGAGGGAGGGAGTGGGGGAAAGGCTGAAAAACTTACCATTGGACACTGTGTTCACTGTGTGGGTGACAGGATCAACAGAAGCCCAAGCTTCAGCATCACATAATATACCCTATAACAAACCTGCACACGTATCCCTGAATCTGAAATAATTTTTTTTAACCTGCAGAATCTTCAGACATAACCAACACTCCACCACTGCACAGATCAAATAAGATCAAATACTTGATCTTATTGTCATCCATCATTTTATCTGCTACCTCGGTGGGGGCTATGATTGTTCCAGCTACAAGAGATGACAAAAAAATACAATGAAATAAGGCAGTGTGTTGCACTAGCCTATGTAACTCATATAGAGCAGAAAGAAAGCATTGAAGACACAAAGAAAGAAACCAAAGCAGGTTTTCTGATTGTTCTTTTACTTTTCTGTTACATCAGGGATTCTCAGCTTTGTTTGGACATTACAATCACCTGAGTGATTAGAATGTTACACAGGCTAATGTTACACATTGCAATCACCTGAGTGAGTGGCATGTGTTTAAAAATAATGATGCCGATATGTTGTGTTGCCTCTGAGGCCTCTGTTCTGTTCCATTGGTCTATACCTCTGTTTTGGTACCAGTACCATGCTGTTTTGATTACTGTAGCCTTGTAGTATAGTTTGAAGTCCAGTAGTGTGATGCCTCCCACTTTGTTCTTTTTGCTTAGAATTGACTTGGCTATGCGGGCTCCCTTTTGGTTCCATATGAAGTTTAAGGTGTTTTTTTCCAGTTCTGTGAAGAAGGTCATTGGTAGCTTGACGGGGATAGCATTGAATCTGTAAATTACTTTGGGCAGTATGGCCATTTTCACAATATTGATTCTTCCTAACCATGATCATGGAATGTTTCTCCATCTGTGTGTGTCCTCTCTTATTTCGTTGAGCAGTGGCTTGTAGTTCTCCTTGAAGAGGTCCTTTACGTTCCTTGTTAGTTGTATTCCTAGGTATTTTATTCTCTTTGTGGCGATTGTGAATGGCAGTTCGTTCTTGATTTGGCTCTCTTTAAGTCTGCTATTGGTGTATAGGAATGCTTGTGATTT
>NW_016107438.1:1188917-1275390 GCF_001604975.1 Cebus imitator
GGGGGTGGGGAGCTGGGGAGAGATAGCATGGGGAGAAATGTCAGATGTAGGTGATGGGGAGGAAGGCAGCAAATCACACTACCACATGTGTACCTATGCAACAATCTTGCATGTTCTTCACATGTACCCCAAAACCTAAAATGCAATTAAATAAATAAATAAATAAATACGATGCCTGGGCCCTACCTGGACCAATAAATAAAGTGTCCTAGAGATGGGGCTTAGAATATGAGAGTCTTTTAAAAACACCCCAATGAAATTCTATTTATAGGCTGGGTTGTAATTACGTACATATGGTACTTGTCATGTTAGAAAGGCTTCCTTCCTTCCTTTTCTCCCTGCCTTCCTTTCTCCTTCCAACAAACACTTACTGAGTAGCTGCTACAAGAGAAAACTTATTTTTGGAGGTCAGGGACATTAGACAAATATGTGCACATGTGTTTCAGTAGCCGGGACAGCAACATGGCAGAGGACGGGGGGAGCCCAAACCAGAGCAGTTTCCACCTAAGAGAGGAGGGGTGGGGTTCGTTGGGAAACACCTCTCAGAGGTGATGCTTTAGCAAAGGTGTTCTTTTGTTCCTCTTTATTTCTACCTCTCTCAGTATTGTGAGACCAGTCAAAATAGGATGCACCCATTGTCTTAGTTTGAGTTATCCCTAAGAGCAGAGGCATATTAGCTTGCTAGGGCTACCAATAACAAGTTCCACAGCATATGCAGTTTAAACAACAGAAATTTCTTGCCTCACAGTTCTGGAGGCTTCAAGTTTGAGATCGAGGTGTTGGTAGGATTGGCTCCTCCTGAGGGCTGTGAAGGAAGGATCTGGCCCAGGCCCCTCTCCTTGGCTTGAAGATGGCCATCTTCTTGTTTGTGTGGTGTTCTCCCTGTTTAGATACGTTTGTATCCAAATTTCCCCTTTTTATGACATCAGTCCTATTTGATTAGAGCCCACCCCAGCGACCTCATGTGATTAAATTACGTCTACAATGACACAAATGACACAATTTCCAGATAAGTCACGTTCTGAAATACTGGGGGTTGAGACTTCAACATATGAATTTGGGGTGGGGAAAGGGTTCAATGCAACCCATCGCAAGAGGCTTTGCAAAAATCCTGAAGCAAGAAAGGTGAGAGTCTCTCACAGAAGGAGCTTGAGATAGGACATGGGTAACATGCGTAGAACTGCCCATGCCTGTGCTGCAAACGAGAGGACCAAGGCATCCTTTAACACGCTGTTTCTTCAGAGATGCTTTATTTCCACGCCGTTTCCCTGACCTGGACTGTGCTTTCTTTAGCATGCTGGCCCTCCAGGGGAATTGGAAAACTGACAGGGTGAATGTGGGTCTCCATAATACTGCCAGATACATAGTTTAGCCAACAGGTTAGTGATTGAAAACAGCTTCAATGGGATTAAAACCCTTCAAGATATTTCAAATAGCAACTACCTGCTGCGACAGCGGTAGGGGCAATATGTTATTAGAAACATCACCTTGCTGGCCAGTGAGCAGATGAAATCTTCCAAAACCCAATTAGCAAAGACTAAAAGTTTAAAAATAAAAAGTGGATGAGGATTAAAAATATAGTCATGTATTGCTTAATAATGAGGGTATATTCTGAGAAATGCATTGTCAGGTGATTTCATTATTTTGTGACCGTCACAGAGTGCGCTTACACAAACCTAGATGACATAGCCAGCTACACCTGGGCTATATGCATAGCCTGTTCTCCTCAGCAATAAACCTGTGCAACATGTTACTGCACTGAATACTGTAGGCAATTATAACACGATGGTATTTGTGTATCTGCACATATCTACACATTAAAAAGCACAGTATTATAATCTTACGGGATCACCATTATATGCAGTCTGTTGTTGACTGAAACTGAAATGTCATTATGTGGTGCATGACTGTATGTGCTCAATAGAACCTCTTAGGTATAGATTATAGTGGGTAAAATAAACTAATTCACCAAATATGGTTTGAGTACCTACTGCATCCAGGGATTATTCTAGGTGCACATCAGTAAAGAAACAAGAAAAATCCTTGTCCTCTTAAAGCTCAAGTTCTAGATGCAACTTGTTACCCCGACACATATTTATGGGTGTCATTTAAATGATAATATTAAAACCCATCAAAATCAATATTTCAGACAAGAAAGAGGGTATAGCCAATAAAATATTTTAGAAGGAACAATTCAAAAATATTGTTTTTTTTCCCAGGGTAAGTCTATGAATGATTCTTCTTTCCTACTTGTCTAGGTTTTTCACATTATCTTTAGTACGCATATATTATTTTTATATTTAAAAAAACTTTAAAGAAGAAGGGTGAAATCCAAGAGGTTTCTTGTCTAGATAGATTTTATCAAAAGTGCTCCTAGCCGGAGTAAACTTTGAAATTAGACTGCCTTGCGTTCCAATTTCAGCACTGCCCCTTTATTAGCTATGTGACATTGGATAGATCACATAACTTTTTAATTATATAAACTACAGTGTCATGATCTACAAAATGGGGGTAACATGCTAACCTCAACCTCCCAGAGTTGTTAAAAGATAAGATTCAACATGTATAAGCAATCCTCACACTGTGTTCTACCCATAGTAGGTGCTCAGTGTTTGCTGGATTGAATTGGGAAAGTCCCACTAAGATCAAGCCTGGCACTCTCATGCAGTGTAGTGAGAATAAAAAATGGCACTACCACCTTGGAAAAGCAGTTTAGCAGTTTCCTAAAAAATTAAGCATACACCTAACATATATTCCAGGCTTTTCACAGCTAGGGATTTACCAAGAAGAATGAAAGCTTATGTCCATACAAAGATTTGGATGCCAATAATCACAGCAGCTTTATATGTGTAGTATGCTAAATGAAAGAAACTGGACATGGAATAGTATATACTATATAATTCTATTCATTAAAAAGTAGAGAAAATGCCAACTAATCTGTAGTGTCAGAAAGCAATTCACTGGTTGCTTTGGGATGGGGTAGGCAATGGGAAAGGGAAGGATGGAGGGATTATAAAGCCTAAGTTGGAAACTTGGGGTGATGAACAGGTTCACTGTTTTGAATGAGGTGATGGTTTCTGGGTGTGCCCAAGCTTATGAAATTGCACACTTTATGCTAGGTACAGTGGCTCACACCTGTAATTCCAGCACTTTGGGAAGTCAAGGCAGGCAGATCACCTGAGGTCAGGAGTTAGAGACAAGCCTGGCCAACATGGTGAAATCCAGTCTCTACTAAAGATACAAAAATTCGGCAGACATGGTGACGTGTGCCTGTAATTCTAGATACTCAGGAGGCTGACACAGGAGAATCACTTGAACCCAGGAGGCAGAGGTTGTAGTAAGCTGATATTGTGCCACTGCACTCCAGCCTGGGCGACAAAGCAAGACCCTGTCTCAAAAAAGAAAGAAAAAAGAAAAAGAAATTGCACACTCTATATATGTGTAATTTATTATATGTTCATTTTACCTCAATAAAAAAATGTTTTAAAAAATCAATCTCAAGAGGAAGGCAAAATATATCACCTTTCTTAATCAGTCTTAGACATCCATAAAGGGAACAGTCAATTAGGTGACCAGTTGATGGTGAGAATTCAGATGAGATTTTCCAGTGAGCTGTGGGAATGGATTCACAGCAGGAGGAAGAGATTTAAATTTTTCAGTGTAGCCAGTCTGAAGTTATTACATTTTTAAAGAATGGTATGGATTTCTGTCCAGAACCAAAAGACAAAGCTATAAGACAGGGTGCTACATTTCTTGCCTGTCACGAACTGATGTAGCAAGCACACAAATATAAAATGCCTCATCAAAAAACTAATGCCCCTATATTCGGGAGGCTATTGTATCTGGGTGACAAATTTCAGATGCTAAGGAAAGATGCAAATGTAAACCATGTGGGTTGATTTTTTTTTCCTTCTTAAAGATAAAGCAGTGATACAGATGTCACCCTTGAATATATAAGTCAATGTAGAATCTTTGTTTTCTTTGTAGGTTAACAATGACAAATCATAAAACCCAAAAAACAGCAAATGAATTTCAGGGCCAAACTAAAGGACTAGATTAAATGGATTAATACCTCAAAACCCAGAATCAGAAAGAGAAAATTTGCGCTGGAGGACTAAAAGATGTGATTTTCATTTCAGTCTTGACTGGCACAGGGTATGACCCCTAGCAACCGTTAAGATAGAAGCAGGAATTCCGAGTTGTTTTGCTAAATGTTGTGAGGCGTTTAAAACAGAGACATCGCACATTTGTGGGATAGTTTACTATTATTTAAAATTTCTTTCCCTTTTTTTGTTTTAAAAATGACTCTGGGAAAAAAATCTAACATGATTTTTTTTTCTCTTATTATGTTATTAAAGGATACTGTTTTTTCAAGGTCATTTTTTATTTGGTGTGGAATAATTGCTCATGCCCCAAAGTCATGCAGTAAGTTTTGTTGCTGTCTAACTGGCTAAAGCGGGATGGGAGAAGCAAGAGTAATAGACCTGAGAGCTGAAAGGAACCTTGAATATCCTATAAAATTATGGCTGCCAGGGATGGCTCACCAGTCACAGAAACAAGGCCATGTATAGCCAAGCCGTGTAACGTTAGTTTAAAAGCTAAACCGTCACACAATATTTAAAATGAAGATAGGTCTTCAGAAAAGACTGTGAGGCTTGGGGGAATACAAAACTGAAGAGAGAGGGGTTTAGAGAATAAAACAATGGGTCTATCTTTCACAGATTTTACCTACATAAACCCCAAGAGAAAGGAGAGTAACATTTATTAAACACCTGCTGTTGGCTTGGCACATAGGAGCCACTATAATTAAGTTAGCATGTGCTCCCACAGAATATATCCCGTTGTAGAAAAAAGAATCAACAAACAACTCTAACACAAGGTCCTCAAGTGCAGGACATAAATGCTGTAAGAAAAATACAAAGGACTGTCTATCTGGTGAGAATGACACTTCCCTAACCTTAGATGTATGGCTAGCATTTTAACAACCTATATTTGTTTCTCTCTTTCCCTTTTTCTAGGTATCCAGATTAGTTCCTTTACTCAAGCTGACCTGACTTCACGAAATGTTCAGTATGTCCATTCTAGTGAGGTTGAGAAACATTCAGATGCCTTCAGCTTTGCATTGTCTGATGGAGTCAATGAGGTAGGTGAGGCACTGGACTCCATCCTTGAAAGGTATTGATTCCTCACCATCTTCTTTGAATGGAGTAGGCAGAGTGACTGATGAGAGGAAAGCTTCATTTTCCTCTGCTCTCAGTCAAGAGGTAGGGGCAGCCTTTGCAGCCCTTGGCTCGTGCCCAAGAGAACTCCTTCTGGGGCTCCTAATTATTGACTTGTTCCAGGAATGGTATGAAAGGGAAAGTAGAGAGCACCTACCTTCGGACCTGTTGGGTAGGTGCTAGGGACAGGTGTCCCACCTGCACTTTCTTGCCATTCTAGGTGACTCAGACTTTCCATATCACTCTTCACCCTGTTGATGATTCGCTGCCCATCGTACAGAACTCAGGGATGCGGGTGCAGGAGGGCGTGAGGAAGACCATCACAGAGTTTGAGCTTAAGGCTGTAGATGCTGACACAGAGGTAAGAGCCCTTCTTCCCTGGGTTTCCTGGCTAAATGAGAGGCTGACCTGGTGGCAGCTATTGCTTTGCAGCTGTGCATCCTGATGGTAGGGAGGAGCTGTGAGGTGAGTGCGAGCATCCTTGAAGAATTAAAAAACAGAAGATACCATGGCCTTCTGGGAAAGAGAAACAAATGCGTTTGAGATCAAATTGTTTTTAAACCCTTTCTCAAACCCTAAATGCATTCTTCCTCTCCCTTGATTACATGAAACAATCCTTTTAACCTGCTGATTTTATATTGATTTACAGAAAATAAGCTAGATGACATTTTACCCAATGTTATTATTTCCTATTAGCGTGAAGAGGGATTTCTATTCCTATATACCCTTTTTTCCATCTCATCTACTTCATCCAGACTTCTCTGATGGCAACTAATTATTAAAATTTGAGCCTCCTTAAAGACTAGGCTTTGTACAGTAAAACAGGGCATGTGGAGACTAAGCTCTTATTCCCACACTTCCAGTTTAAAGCATCTCACATTCTCTTGCATAAACTCATACTGCCACTCTTATTAATTAGTTCTATGTATCCGCTTCTCTGTGCCAGCACTCATTGATTGATTGATTGATTGATTCTTTTATCAAATATTAATTACCTATGAGGTTCTAGGCTTTGCTCTAGATGCTAAAGACAGAGTTGTAACAAAACAGATAAAGTTGCAGGCTTAGAAAGTTTACTACCTTTGGTTGGGGGAAAGACAGCAAAGAAGGAAGAGATTATGTCAGATACAATAAGTCCTATGAAGAAAAATAAAGAGAGATGAGGAATATATAGAGATTGATAGATGTGCTACTTTAGAGTGTCCAGAGAAGACCTCTCTGAGGAGGTCATATTTTAGCAAAGACATTGCTAAGCAAAAGAGCAAGCTATGCAGTTATTTAGGATGATTCACCCTCCAGAGAGAGTTACCGGAAATGCAAAGGCACTGTCATCAAGTGCACTTGGACTCTGGGAATAACTGCAGCAAAGGTGGCAAGAGGTCAAGAGGCTGGAACCCATCGAACAGGCAGGAGAAAAGAATGAGGCTGGGCAGAACGCTGGGACTAGGTCACAGAGGGCAGTGTAGGCCCAGGTTAGGCCTTGGCATTTTGTTCTAAGTTGGTAGGAAATTCTTGGAGAGCCTTGGGTAGGATTTTATGTTTCTTTTTCCTTCTATGTATTACTGTAGAAGCAGTAATTAAAAATAAAAAATTAGCTTCTGTTGTGGTGTATACAGGATTCTGTATATAAGCATTTTGGGGAAACATATGGGAAGGAAATGAACAGGTTAAAAAGGTCCATTTCCTATCTTCTTGGTAGAGGTTAAAAATTCAGGCTTTCCCTTATGACCTGAAGAGAAGAAATTTAAATTTCTTAGTATTACAACTGAAGGTACCAGAATATAAGCCCAGTTGTAGCAATCAGTGTGGTCGTTCTCTTTAGCCCTATTTTTGGTGTCTATAAAGATAATGCAGTCCTTATTTTATCGATGTCTTCGGGTTCTGCTACCCTTGACCAGCAACTGGGCATCACTCACTCTTCTGGTTTCTGTTATGAGCTTCCCTCCCCTCTGATATTTTGCCTCTCGGACAGGCCGAGTCTGTCACATTCACCATTGTGCAGCCTCCACGCCATGGCACCATCGAGCGAACCAGCAATGGGCAGCATTTCCACCTCACCTCCACCTTCACTGTGGAAGACATCTACCAGAACCGGGTCAGCTACAGCCATGACGGCAGTCACTCCCTCAAAGACTGGTTCACCTTCACCGTTTCTGATGGGACAAACCCCTTCTTTATCATTGAGGAGGGGGGAAAAGAGGTGAGGGATAAGGACACTGGAGGAGGTAGCCTAGCACTGCACGCCAGAGGCAGAACATGGATTTTTACATCAAGCATACCATTGTTTGACTTCTTGTTTATTCACTAGCTAGTAGATTGGCCTTGGGCAAATTACATTTCTAAGCCTCAGCTTTTCATCTGTAAAATAGGCCTGAATTATCTGCTTCAAATAGTTGGTTTAAGGATCCAAGGAGGTAATCCATGTAAAATGCTTAACACTGTAGACCAATAGTGAGTGCTCAATATATGGTGATAGTTCTTGTTGTTAGTATTACTGTTATTTTCTTTTTTGCCCATCCTTTACTCCTTAATTTTTCTTTCATTTGGGTTTTAAATAATATCACATATCTGTAGATTGTTTTTCTCTTTTTGGACTGGGACCCCTCAGTCCAACCAGAGTTTCTTAGTCTTTGAGAAATAACAGTGGCTAAGAGTGTAGTTTTTGCATCCAAAATATATTGATATTTTAAAAAATAATTTTTTATTTTTTATTTTTGTGGGTACATAGGTATATATACTTATGGGGTACATGAGATGTTTTGATATGGGCATGCAATGCGTAATACACATATCGTGGAAAATGGAGTATCCATCCCCTCAAGCGTTTATTCTTTATGTTGCAAACGATCTAATTATTCTCTTTTAGTTTTTTTAAAATATATAATTAAATTATTTTTGACAGTAGTCACCTGTCATGCTAGCACATACTATGCCTTATTCATTCATTCTAACTGGTTTTGGTACCCATTAAAACCTGCCTGCCCCCTTACTACCCTTCCCAGCCTCTAGTAACTGTCCTTCTCCTCTCCATCTCCATGGGTTCAGTTGTTTTAATTTTTAGATCCCATATATATGTGAGAAAATATGATGTTTGATTGTGTCTGGCTTATTTCACTTAATGAATGGCCTCCAGTTCTATCCATGTTGTTGCAAATGACTGAATCTCATTTTTTATGGCTGAATAGTACTCCATTGTGTATATGTACCACATTTTCTTTATCCATTCATCTACTGATGGACACTTAAGTTGTTTCCAAATCTAGGCTATGGTGAACTCTGCTACAACAAATGTGGGAGTCCAGATAACTCTTCAATATACCAATTTCCCTTCTTTTGGGAATATATCCAGCAGTGGGATTGCTGGATTATATGGCAGCCCTATTTTTAGTTTTTTGAAGAACCTCCAAACCGTTCTCCATAGTGGTTGTACTAATTTACATTCCCACCTACAGTGTATGAAAGTTCTCTTTTCTCCACATCCTCACTAGCATTTTTTATTGCCTGTCTTTCAGAAAAAAAAAGCCATTTTAACTGGAGTGAGATGACATCCATTGTAATTTTGATTTGCATTTCTCTGGTGATCAGTGATGTGTTCACATCACTTTTGATATGTCTCTTTTCCATTTGTATATCTTCTTTTGACAAATGTCTATTCAAATCTTTTGCCTATTTTAAAATTAGATTAGATTTTTTTTCCTATAGAGTTGTTTGAGCCCCTAATATATTCTACTTATTAATCCCTTGCAGATGAGTAGATGACAGGTATTTTCACCCATTCCATGGGTTGTCCCTTCACTGTTGATTGTTTCCTTTGCTGTGCAGAAGCCTTTTAACCTAAGAAGATCTCATTTGTCCAATTTTGCTTTGGTTACCTGTGCTTATGGGGTAATACTCAAGAAATCTTTGCTCAGACCAATATCCTAAACAGTTTCCTTAATCCTTTCTTGTAGTAGTTTCGTGGTTTGAGGTCTCAGGTTTAATTCTTTAGTCCATTTTTATTTGATTTTTGTATGTGGTGAGAGATAGGGGTCTAGTTTCATTCTTCTGCATATGTATATCTGAAAAGATACTGATTTAATTTCCAGCTCTGTCATGTACAAACTGAATGTACTTGTAAATCATTTAAACTTTCTAAGCCTCAGTTCCCCATCTGTAAAATGGGAGTGATACATATTCTCCTGATATACATAAAGCACATAGTGCAGTGCCTGACACACACGAAACATCAGATAAACTGAAGCTGTCATCATTTTAGAACCAGCTTATGAAACCAGTAAAATCCTTTTCTCTTGAGGCCATGCAACTGTCAAGCTTTACTTCCTAAAGGAATTGCTGCCTTCTAACATCCAGATATCCAGAAGAAATGTCGATTCCCCTTCCTCTCCCATCCTGCCACTTTTACTCATTCCTTTATTTGTTAGCTAGCTCTTCTGCAGTTCGCAAACCTACCCTGGGAAAAACTGCAATTCTGGTGAAAGGTGGGCCTGGGGGCACCTCTGCATCTTTGTCTGACCCAAGAGAGGCAGTTTTAGTGAGCAGCATGTGTGAACCTTACTATACCTCCAAGATAGCAAAAGGATCCACTTCTCAGGCCTGCACTGTTCCTTTGCTACTTGGACGATGAGGGATTATTTTCCTGGAAAAAGATCCTCTGTGTCCTTTAGAGACAAACAGTCTGTGGGAAGATCATTCTCAGTTAGCTAGTGTGTTGGTGGGATGGCTCTTGGGATTTTCCTGCCATTTCGGTGTCTGAACAACATCACCACCTGGCAAGTCATCACTCTTGTTTTTTCTCTCCCAAATTGTAGTTAGTATGACTTTCAGAAGAGAAAAATGATTTCAGGATATATCAGCAAGAGGGCTACCGCTCTTATAAACAAAATGTTACAGCAGGTCTCTGGTGGGACCGTGTCGTTTAAAAAATGGAAATTACTTAGAAGGTGGGTTGTGAGAGATTAAAAAGCCAGTGTCTTGTTGCCCTGTGTCCCAGCTTGCAGTATCCACTCAGGAACAGTGAGGTGTTAGATCCAATTTACAATGTGTATGTTGCATGCATCCATGTTTGTATCTGTGAGAATGGAATTACGAATGAAATTTCCTTTTCATTATTCCCACAAATACTTTTATTCTTGATTTCTTCTATCCCTCACCCTCATGTAGAAAGCTCGCCCTTAAAGCAGACAACAACAATGGGAAAAGGAAAAAAAAAGAAAGAAAATAGCTTCTCATGAAAACCTCTTTCACATCTGGCATAATCCCACCTAGAAATTTTAACATTAACAATCGAATGATTGTTTTTATCAGTCTTTCAAGAAAATTTTAACAAGGTTTGTTGAAAGGAAAATACTGTTTATTGTTTTATCCCAAGGCAATATTTAACGCAACAAAAGAAGACATAGGTATGTGAAAATCAACTTCCATAGCAGGTCCAGCAAGGATGCCACTTGTTTTTTTTCTGTTTTTTGTGGGTTTTTTTGCTTTTCTTCCTACATTGTTCTCACTCTATCATTCAGCTTTCTCCCTTAGGCCTTGTGCCAAGACGATAAGGGATGGGAACGGACTCAGTTGCACATCCCTCATCTCTGAAGTATCAGCAGGTATCAGGGTTTCCAGCTGTGTAGGCCTTGGACCTGACATACTTCAGGTGCTTGTGAATGATGAGTTTTCTTTTCTGCCCTCCTTTACAGATTATGACGGCAGCACCTCAGCCATTCCAAGTAGACATCCTCCCGGTAGATGATGGCACACCTAGAATTGTCACCAACCTGGGACTCCAGTGGCTGGAATACATGGATGGCAAGGTAAGGCCTGACCCTCTGTCATGTTTACCCCACACAACTTGGGCTACATCCTTATTCATGGCAATGAGTTTATGAATAGAACTCCAGTTCAGCTCACCTGTTTATCCCTTCCTAAATAAACTGATTTTCCCGAGATCGGTAAGCTAGATGAGTTTGGTTAGGATTGTTTGTTAATTTGTTCTATTCTGTAGGATTTGTTAAAATTGTATATAGTTTAAGATGCTCTTACAAATAGGTCAAACTAGATAGAATTTTATTTATTTTCATCTTGCATATAGGATGGAAGTATGTAGGCAGTCTAGGGCTCTACATGAGCACTTAGAGATGCAGATTCCCTCCACCATATTGTTCTGCCATCACTAGGTGGTTGCTATTGACTACCTGGCCAAACTTCTTCAGAAATTCATCAATATACAATTGGCCCTCAGTATCTGCAGATTCCACATCTATGGATTCTACCAACTGTGGCTTAAAAATATTTGAAGGAAAAAGAATAAGAAATAATATGCATTTATAAAATATAGTATAACAACCATTCATATAGCATTTATGCCATTTTAGGTATTATAAGTAATCTTGAAATGACTTAAAGTATACAGGAGAATGTATGTAGGTTACATGCAAATAATATGCCATTTTATATAAGGGACTTCAGCATCCTTGGATTTTGTAATCATCAGGGAAGCCTAGAACCAATCCCCATAGATACTGAGGGACAACTGTACCAGCATATGGGAAGGAGAAAACAGAAAGAGAGGGGCAAGTAACTCCATGTTAAGCAAGTGATACAGAAATTGAATGCATCCCTTGCACTCATATTTATTGGCAAGAAATTGTTCATATGGCCTAAATGTTGCATGGGAGGCTGGAAAATAGCATCTCTAGCTGGGCAGGCAGAGGCTCCGCTAAAACATTGTTCACTAGAAGAAGGGAAGGTGGATTTTGGAAAATATATAGTGTCTGCCATAAATGAGAAAGAAACGGAGCATTTTTGTAGGTGAGTGTGTGCAGATGAATTGTACTTTAGATATTTCTTTCTCTTTCTCCTAATTTCCAAATTGGTGACTTTAAGATCTATACCATAATTTTCACCTGGTAATCATGTCAAGCACTAAATCCACATCCCCACCCAAACACAGTTCTTCAGTTGAGAGCTGGGTTCTTGCATTGGTGAGTGGTATTCTTTCTAGGATACGGCTTGTTTTCCATCTCCATGGAGCTGATTAGTTCATTGTATGTGTAGCTGTTGCACTATAGCTTCTCACTAAACTGGTTGATTTAAAAAACAAATAAACAAGTAAACAAAAACAACCATGAATTAAAGTTAGTGCAAATTCCTCCTATGCCCTATTTGATCTTTGTTTCCCAACATATTCAGAGCAATTTCATTCTCCTCTCAATGCTCTCCAATTGGGTTTCTACCCCCTATTCCTACTCTATTGCAGTAACTATTATTAAAGTAACCAATGACCTCTATTTTCCCAAATCCAGAGGCCAATTATGCCTTTACATTACTAGACCTGAAAAAT
Source organism: Cebus imitator (assembly GCF_001604975.1). NCBI lineage: Eukaryota > Metazoa > Chordata > Mammalia > Primates > Cebidae > Cebus > Cebus imitator. The sequence continues at coordinate 1,201,467 of NW_016107438.1, forward strand.
ATTCAATACTGTTGACCACCACCTTTCTTCACTCAAACCTTGGCTCTCACGAACAACTTCAATGACTGAATGAGTGAATTAATTAAAGTTCAGCCAGTATTCTTGGCCAATATCAGGGTACAGTCTGTTTATCTTATTCTATTTGAAGAATCCATAATTGACACCTAGAAAGTAGCCACCTTATCTGCACTGAAGTATCCTTTCAAAGTTCCAACTTTGTTTCAAGGCCCAACTGAAATTCCACTGCCTCCAATCTGTCCTCCTTCAAGTCCAGATGAAATTAATCTCTCTTTCTCAAAAAGTGTACAGCCCTCTTTTTATGACTTCTATTATAGCTCTTGCCACATTGAACTTGTGCATGAGCCTTTCTTTCCCAATAAAGTGTGAATACCTTGAGGGCAGAAGCTGGGATAGTTTTCATCCTCATAGCCTCTCCAATCCTGACAGAGTTTTCCATGCAGTAAATACACTCAGTAAATCATTGTTGAGCTGAATTAAATCTGAGTCAGAGGGTCTTGTTCCTGCTTTATTCCTACTTCGGAAATTAAATTTAATGGTTTTCTATTCTAGGCAACCAACCTGATCACCAAGAAGGAACTGCTGACCGTGGACCCAGACACCGAGGGCGCACAGCTTGTTTATGAGATAACAACAGGCCCCAAACATGGCTTTGTGGAGAACAAGCTGCAGCCTGGCAGAGCTGCTGCCACCTTCACCCAGGGTGAGGAGTCTCCCGGGACTTAGAAATGGGAGAAATCTGTGCTAATGTCACTCTCCCTATCTCCCAGACTCTTCTCACGGCCACTTCCAGCTACTTATGCCCAAGTAACCTCTTTGCAAACAGAGATCTTCTAGTGTCCAACCACTCAACTTGTGAATTTTATTTCTCCTGATTTTTTTCCCTGCGACGATAAACTATGGCAGAAAAAAATTCATCTTCACTGTGCTTCCTCAAGTCCTAAATTGCGCTAAGTATTGGCCAGGTTTTCTGGAAAAGGATGCATGATACTGCTTGGTTTTCTTTAAAAGCAATAACAACAACAAAGCAAAAAATAACAAGCAGATATTATGAATTATCTGTGATCCTCTGTGGTTTATTTTTTGTTCTCTAAGGATCATAGGCTTTAAGTCCTCAGCCACAAAATTAAAATCAGCATGTACAAGTTGCTCAACAGAAACGTTTTCCCTGTTTTGAATCACCTCAAGCAGACATTGTTATATTTTTGTTTTGTATAAGTGTGTCAGGCTTCTCTGGAATTTTTTCAGGATGGACTTGACTAGGAGCAGTCATTGCAAAACTGCATCTCCAAATTCATGCTCCGTGAATTTTTTTTTGTTGTTACTCCCTGTCCTCAATTGTATGTTCTGTCCTCACACCTTTTTTAGCTGTGCTTTGTGTATGGGATGTTTAAACCCAACCCCAGCTATTCTTGTTAGCACATAGCTTCCAAAGAAACTTTATTAGAATGCATTAGTTCTAAGAGTGAGGATTGGGTCTGAGGCTTTTCTCTGCCAACTCTAGGATTTGCCATCGATATTCACAGACATTTATTGAAGTGCTTTTTGTCAGGACCCTGGGATTCTCATTTTATAACACCATAAGAGATATTTATAATATCTCTGTACATAAAGATAGATCTTTTGTTTCACAGAGCTTCAGGATTTTATTTTAAAATCTGACAGAAACATTTATTTTAAAGACTACTGTACTTTCAGTGCTTGGGGAAATAAGTTTTGTCTGTAACCCATTCGAAGAATAAACTAGGTATGTTGGTGTGGTAATCTATGAAGTTGTTATTACATGCCTGTTAATTCACAGTATTTTTTTCTCACAGAGGATGTGAACTTGGGGTTGATTCGTTATGTGTTGCACAAGGAGAAGATCCCTGAGATGATGGATAGTTTTCAGTTTCTGGTGAGAGACAGTAAACCCAATGTGGTCAGCGACAATGTCTTCCATATCCAGTGGTCCCTCATCAGCTTTAAATATACCAGGTACAAATGTTACTGTGCTTTCCTTTTTGAGAAATGAATCAGGCAAGCAGAGGGAGTCAGGATGAAGCATGCTGGGGGCAGCTCCAGTCACCTGTTGATGGTGGTGATGAAGATGATGGCAGTGATAAAAATAATAATTGCACCAAATGTTTATTGAGTACTGTATATATTAGGTACTGCACTGGGACTTAACATGCATCATCTTGTTTAACACTTGCAGTTCTGAGATTAATTTTATTCCTGTCCCCACAGCAGCAAAGTAAGAGAGACAGAAACTTGTTTATGTAACTTGTCCACAGTCACATAGCTAATAAGCAGTAAAACCAAGACGTAAGCCCAGTGATCTTATCCATGTGCTCTGCTGCCTCGCAGACAAATGTTTTTGCTTCTGTCTTCAAGTTTTAGAAGAGAGTCTGGTATAACTGATAGGAAAAATAAAAATAGGCGTTCAAGTTTGGAAAATAGTTATTGGCCCACACTCTCAGTATCTTCACCTTCTATCTCTATTCTCCTTGTTCGCAAGCCTGTTTTCTCCCCTGGCTTATTGGCTTATTTGGGTTTTGTAGGAATGTGTATCTTTAGGGCTAACTGCATGGCTTAATGCAGACAGCTCTTTAAGATATCTTTCTAATCTGTTGGGGAGTTAGAAAGGCAAACAGAGATACTGACTGGTAAAGGTAATGTGCAAGCATGGTGCTGATTTTATAGGATTATAATTTGTGTGGGGGGAAATATTCTTTAAGTCTACATTTCAGAGACTCACTGTCCAAGAAATCAACCTCATAAAAATTCAGATAAAAATTGGAACTTGCGGGGGTGGGGAGGGAAGGTGGTAAAAAGAAAGACTTAAAAACTTGATTTTGTGTGCCCCAGATTCAGGCTGTTCTACTCTTGCACACATTTGGAGAATTAGAGGAAAATTAGTATCAACTTTTACGTACATAATGTTTTGCTATTATTTACCTCTTGATTGTATTGCCTTCAAAATTTAATACACTCAGTAAAATTCATCCCTTTTTCTGAACAATCCTCTAACATTTAGTGGACTAAGTGGTATAGAGGGTCCCAAAGCTGGCAATGAAGACTGGGGTCTCAGAGGCACTTTCCCTTCTGTCCTCATAGCAACAAGACATCCACCCAGGTCCAGGGGCCATCCTCAGAGGTGAAAAACAAAGCCCAGCTCATGCCCAACTTTCTGTGGCCTTTCCAAACCTAGATACTTATTATAAATCAATAGCACATGAATAGTTGGCCTTCTGCTTTACAAAAGCAGTAGAGATTCTGAGCAGCAAGCTAAATTAATCCTGTCCTTCCTCCATTGTCTTAAAGTTCCATGTTTCCAAACACCTGTTATCTAGGCTGAACTCATATTTTCTTACTTCTGCTTCTGCCCTGACTCCATTACACAGTTCCTGGAGATCTGGTCCAGCCAGTTCCCACCTAAGTTATTGATTGCCTTCCGAGAAGCTTTCTTCCCTAAGAACCCTAAGAGCCCACTGACCTATTGTGATTATTCAACCACAGTAGGAAGAGATTGCCCTTTCCCCGTGCCCGGAAATCTGAAGTTCATAGCTCCTGTGTGCTCTCCATCTCCCAAATTGACTCTCAACTTGCTTTCAAAGCAGGGCAGAAGACATTCTGCATCCACAGCTTCCCTGTTTATATTTGGTGCTCTGATTGTTCAGCTGAATACATTCCCTCAATTTACAGCCTGGATTCTTAAAGGAAACAAACTTCCTCTTCTCTGATTACCTAATGCCAAGAATGAAATGGAAGAGATGAGCATTAAACAAGTTGTTTCTTCATAATCATGGGGCATATTTTAAGACATGCCTTTTTGTGTGCTTCCAGCTACAATGTCAGTGAGAAGGCAGGGTCCGTCAGTGTCACGGTGCAGAGGACTGGGAACCTGAACCAATATGCCATCGTCCTATGTCGCACTGAGCAAGGCACCGCTAGCTCCAGCTCCAGCTCCAGGGTCAGCTCCCAACCTGGGCAACAGGACTATGTAGAGTATGCTGGCCAGGTAGGTGGGGCCATGGGGTTTGAGGGAGGCTCCAGCAAGGGCTGTGACATGGTTACAAGCGATTGTGGCACTTTCCCACTTCTTAGCCAAATTTCCTTTTCATTAGTATCCTTCCTCAAGTATTAAATAGTTTTCCTGTGTTCTCCTCCCATTGTACTTTGTTCTTCAGAATCTCTCTACCTTCCATGGAAGTTGTTGTTGTTGTTGTTGTGTGTGTGTGTGTGTTTTGTTTTGTTTTGTGTTTTGAGACGAACTCTTGTTCTGTCATCAGGCTGGAGTGCAATGGCACGATCTTGGCTCACTGCAACCTCCGACTCTCTGGTTCAAGTAATTCTCCTGCCTCAGCCTCCCTTGTAGCTGGGATTACAGGCATGCGTCACCATGCCCAGATAATTTTTGTATTTTTAGTAGAGACAGGGTATCATCATGTTGGCCAGGATGGTCTCGATTTCCTGACCTCGTGATCTGCCTGCTTCAGTCTCCCAAAGTGCTGAGATTACAGGCGTGAGCCACCGTGCCCAGCCTACCCTTCATTGAAGTTTTAAAAGCCAAAGCTGAAGTTGTTGTCTAGCTTCTCAGCCTTTACATTTTGCTTCATGACAAAAAGAAGTCTCCACGCATCGTGTTCTACACTTAGCTTTGATATCCCAACCCTTCCTTTCCCCTCTTCTCTACCTAAAGGAAGAGAAGAGAGTGTGTAGGAGACGGGTTGAGAAGCCCTTGCAATAGGCTGGCTAAGATGATGGAAGCTTAGACTTTGATTATGAAGTGAAGTTAGAGAAGTGGATGGATTCAACAGATGAGTGAGAATTGATAGGATTTGGCAGTAGATTGGTTAGACAATGGGGCCAAAGGGAGAGATGGATGGTGATGCCTCTTTCTAGGAGGGAACATGTAAGAGGAGTCAGTTTGGCAAGATTTGGTCCTCATGACTTTGCTTTGGTCGTGTTGAGTATAAATTTCCTTAGAAACAGTGGGTTGACCACTGTACTGATGAGTAGGGAGTGCAGAGAGAAGTCTGGGGTCCAGAAAGAAATTTGCAAATCACCTACATATCCGTGGTAATTAGTGCCAGAGTGGCAATGAGAAAGATAAAGAAGAGACTGAAAGCAGAAGAGAAAGGAGGACTTAAGTAGTCAACTTAGTCAACAAATACAGGGCTCCATGTATTTGTCATCTTTTATGAAGGGCACAATGCCTGGTACTTAATATTTTTTAAAAGTAATTTCATTATTATTATGGCAACATAGATCTCTGTAAAGAGAAGTGGGCTCTCTTGTTTCTTTTTCTTTCTTTTTTCTTTTTTTTTTTTTTTTGAGATGGGGTTTCACTCTTGTTGCCCAGGCTGGAGTGCAATGACGTGATCTCGGCTCACTGTAACCTCCGCCTCCTGGGTTCAAGTGATTCTTCTGCCTCAGCCTTCCTAGTAGCTGGGATTACAGGCATGTGCCACCACACCCAGCTAATTTTTTGTATTTTTAGTAGAGACAAGGTTTCACTATGTTGGCCAGGCTAGTCTTGAACTCCTGACCTCAGGCAATCCACCACCTCAGCCTCCCAAAGTGCTGGGATTACAGGTGTAAGCCACCATGCCCAGCCAGCTCTGTCCTTTAGTTGAGGCATTTCAGCTAGACTAAGCTCATGCCTCTTATGTCAAATATAAGTTGAGGAATTAGGAAAGAACAGATAAGCTAATATCTTTTAGCTAAATGATAAGACAGAGGATATTGTGTTTTTCAAGGAAAGACAAAAAGCTGTTGGTGTATTCTCGATCTTACATAAAGATCTGTTGAGTGTTTCATTTCATTGGGAGTGTTTTAAAATATGGAGCTTAATAAAACTTAATTTGAATAGTTGATTAGGTAAATACTAATAATTTTCTGTTTGATTAAAATTTTTGCAGATTTGTGTGTCCCTAAACATTTATGACTGTTGTTTGCACATGTTTCAATTGTCTCTGTTCACACAAAGCATAGCCCAGTTTCATTTCCTGCACTTTCAGTTTTGGGCAAGTCCATAGTTGTGGCTTCATTTGAAGGTTTTTAATTTCATCCCTTCTTCTTTTTTTAAACAAAGTAAAACCAGAATAAATCTCTTTAAGTTCACAATTGTGTACATATAAAATAATTTCTCTGTTTTGTACTGGGCTAAATTCATTCACATTTTTATGGCAAAGGGTGTAGTTGAAATATCAAGTTAAAATTAGTCTACCTTGTTTATAATGTAATTTTCTATGAATTTAAATTCCATTATTCAGTATACTGGAATTCTATGTCAATTTTAACTGTATAAGTAATATGGTGACAGTAATGATAATGTTTTATGTTTGTTTGGTGCTTTAAAATACACTTAGCACTTTCATATACAAGACCTCTTTTAGCCCTCCCAAGAAGTGTGTGAGGTAGGAAAATTGCTATTTTTATTTAGTTGATGAGGAATTTGATGTTCGTGAAGTTTCATAACCTAATACAGCTAGGAAGTAACAGAACCAGACTTGAGATCAGAAGTTCATATTCCAAGGCCAGGGATCTTCCAGAAAGGGAACTGAGTCATCAAAGGATGACTGTTGCTGCCCCACATGAGTTAATAAGACAGGCTCTGAAGGGTTACTACATGTTTTTGTCTGGTCACCAATGGTAAAAGAGATTTGGCTCTTCCATGTCCTATACAATGAAGCATCCCTCCTTTACAGGTTAAGAATGGGAGGAGGTGGCTGGATGTTCCCAGTGATACAGCAGGGCACTGGGGCTGGAAGAACCAGCTGTCTCAGTCAGTGCTCTGCCCACTGGACTTGGATGCTCTTTTTCTATGATGCCCTGGGGGGCAGAGCAGGGAAAGCTGAGGCACAACTTAACTTCTTGTTGGTTCCTTTGTGACAGGTGCAGTTTGATGAGCGAGAGGACACCAAGTCCTGCACCATTGTCATCAACGATGATGACGTGTTTGAAAATGTTGAGAGTTTCACTGTGGAGCTCAGCATGCCAGCTTATGCCCTGTTAGGGGAATTCACCCAGGCAAGGGTCATTATCAATGACACTGAGGATGAACCCACATTAGAGTTTGACAAGAAGATCTACCGGGTCAACGAGAGTGCTGGTTTTCTGTTTGCACCTATTGAAAGAAAAGGTCTGTTGGTGCCATAGGTGACAAAGAGCTATAATAACTGCTAACATTTATTGAGTGCCTATTATGTGCTAAGGGCTCATCTCATGTGTTATATTAACTTATATGTGTACTTTCCACATATTAACTCTTTCAGTCCCCACAACAACCCTAATGATGACACTATCCATAGTGAGTACCATCAGAAAGCCTCTTTTCTTAGTTCAAGTTGTTAGAGCTCCCATTTATTCTTAAATTGGACTAGAAGACTGGTTATATTTAGCCTTTCAAATTATTCATGAATCCGTATTCTTAATCAATCATCCGATCCATAAAGTATTTAGTAACCTTGGTTAAGGAGGGAAGTACAGTTTGTAAGGACTGGCTTTCCGCCTTATTCTTGGAAGATAGAAATATGCTGAAAATTTCCCTATGTGAGGGTCACATGAAGAGCTCAGATGAGAAATAAACTGTGTGTAAAAAAATAAAGGGCATTTCTTTTTTTGTTTTGTTTTGTTTTTAATTGATACATAATAATTGTGGATAAAAGGGCAATTCTTGAGGAGCTGAAAATCAAAATGAAGATCATATGGAATTATGATTGTGTAAGATTGAGCCTTTAAAACACATGGAAACTGAACTCTCATTCAAAGGCACAACAAGACTGTAAATGATGATGTTGAGTTTCTTTATTGAATCTGCTGACTGGGTATTAGTGTAACAAATACTGTAGATAGCAAAAACCCTTGGTAATGCCACTTGGAAAACAAGCAAGCCTCATTGATTGCTCTGGGACACCAAGCCAGGCCCAGAACAGGCTGTCACCAAGGGAAGTGCCAGCCCTAATAAGTAAAGTCATTTGTATAGAGTGGCAGGTTTTATTTTGTTTTGTCTTTCTTTTTTTTTAAATAAGCCTGCTTCTCTTGGGAATTAAAGTATAGAAGTTTATTCAGAAAGGCAGTGAACTGTGCTCATAGCACTACCTTCAGGACACAATTACTTTGCTACTTAAAGTACCAAATATGTGTCTTATCTTTCCACCGCTGTGTTCTTAGATGGTGGGCAATGAGTCTTGTGAATTAACAGAGCACAAAATTCACAGAACAGGAAATCCATTTAAGTTGTTTGGTGAAGTATCTGGGGTATATTAAATCCTCAAGTGGTTTATACCACAGGTTCAAAAGAAACTGCAGTTCAGGAATGTTTAATATCAGAGTTCGAAAAGAAATAGTGATGGACTGTGTCAGAGGGACCAAGCTTATTAACTTACCAGAGATTTTAAAATGTGAGAAGCACTCATTCAAATGCTTTGGGTTTTTTTGCCATTTGTATTTCAGGAGATGCAAGCAGCATTGTATCTGTAATTTGCTACACGGTCCCTAAGTCAGCTATGGGAAGTAGCCTCTATGCTCTAGAATCAGGCTCTGATTTTAAATCTAGAGGGATGTCTGCTGCGAGTCGTGTGATATTTGGGCCTGGTGTGACCATGTCCACCTGTGATGTCATGCTTATTGATGACAGCGAGTATGAAGAGGAAGAAGAGTTTGAGATTGCCTTGGCAGATGCCTCTGACAATGCTTGTATTGGAAGGGTGGCAACAGCCAAGGTGCTCATTGGTGGTCCCAACGATGCCTCCACTGTGTCCCTGGGCAACACGGCTTTCACTGTCAGTGAAGACGCAGGTAATGGAGGGTGTCTCTGAGGTTCTTTCACCTGTCTCCTGATTCCTTTCTTGAACAGTTTTCTCCTTAGGTTTCAGAATATCCTCCTGACATTGAGAATGCCATTCCTCAGTGATACCATTGTTGATATCACTGAGGAATGATTATATAATGTTTGGCCAAGACCAAGCATGGAAGTTAGTATAGAGAGTTCTATTCACTTTTCTTACTCTCGTTCTTTTTTTAATAAATTTTTATGGGTATATAGTAAGTGTATATATTTATGGATTACATAATATATTTTGATACAGGCATGTAATACATAATAATCACATCAGGATAAATGGGGTATTCATCACCTCAAGCATTTATCCTTTGTGTTACATACAATCCAATTATACTTTTTTAGTTACTTAAAAATGTACAACTAAATTATTTTGACTATAGTCACCCTGCTGTGCTAGGAAATACTAGGTCTTCTTTCTAACTATTTTCTGTACCCATTGACATGCCTCCCCTCCACTTCCCACCCCTACGACCCTTCCCATCCTCTGGTAACCATCCTTCTACAACATGGTTGGAACTGGGAGGTCGTTATGCTAACTAAGTGAAATAAGCCAGGCACAGAAAGACAAACTTCACATGTTCTCACTTATTGTGGGAGCTAAAGGTTAAAATCATTGAGGTCATGTAGATAGAGTATAGAAGCCTTGCTCTAGTTGTTGATGGCAGGCAGGGCTGTGGCTTTGAGCTTCATGGGCTGACCTCTGTGGTCCAGAGGGAGGGCCTGGTGCTGAGCATCTGGGCTTGTGAAAGAGGGGAATGTGATCTGTTGAGGAAGTAAAGTATTTAGTGTACTGCTAGCTCCTGGAACACTCTCCAAAATTTTAGTGTCTTAATACAGTGAAACTTTCTCATTCATGTAACAGCCCAAAGTGATCAGTGGGCAGGTCACCTTCACATGGTATTTCAGAGACCCAGGCCCCTTTCCTACTTGTGGCTCTACAAAGGTCTTGAAGTCTTCTGGATGCTGCAGGCAGATGTACTGTTGGCAGAAGGGCAACAGCTGTGCTCAGTATCTCCTGATCTGAGCCAGATCAAGGCCTTTCACCTCTATGAAGGGATTTGGAGGAGTATTGGGAACAGATCTTTTTTAGCATTTACCAAATGCTGGGCATCATACCATGTAGGTTCCATGCATTCTCACTTAATCTTCTATGGATGAGAGAACATTATATAGAGGAGCAAATGGAGGCCTGGAGAGGTTAAGTCAGTCACCAGTGATTAAGCAACTAATATAATGGCAAGGCTAGATTCAAACCCAGACCCTTCTGCTGTATCATGTTTCTTTCCCCATACATCAAATGCCCAGCCATAACTACATGTCACCTCACAGCAGTTTGGCTAGAAAATGTGATTGAAAACTGTAGGGTTTTCATGAAGCTTTTCTCTGCCCTTGACTGTGAAAATAGCTAAATATCTTTAGGACACTACAAAGTATGATGTCACAGTGGACAGGAAGATGAGCTTCATTCCTAAGATGAGTAATAAGCATGTGCAGTTTAAGTCCTGATGTGTGTGTTCAGGTAAAAGAGACAAATCAATCCAGTTAGAAACATTTAATTAGAAACATTCAGCTTCAGGCTCCATAGTGTCCTCTTGCTGGGTCCTCCTTAATTGCCTATTTTCTGACTCATCCCTGAGGCCCTAGGCTCTAAGTTTCTTCTCTTCTAATCTTATATTTTAATTCTCCTATCTTCTTATCTTATCTATCTTCTAATTCTTATCTTCTAAATAGGCTTGAGATGTTTTTCAGTGGATCCTTGTCTCCTGAAATGCTCCTGTGAGCAGTCTCCCTTGTGAAGCCACAACAGCTTTCTCCCCTAAGGGCTCTCTCCAGCACCACCTCTCTGAAGCCCTTCTCTAGCTCTCCTCTTGATCCTAGTGTTAGTGAAAAGATGGTAGTGACACCTCTAGGCCTTCATCTCAGATGGGGCAACGGAGCATCACTGAAGCTGGATTAGACAAGCTGAAAGGGATAAAAGCTGCCACTATTGCAGCGAGGGAGAACATCGTTCTGAAAACCTCACTGATTTTCTGACTCAAAGTTGACTGTTAAAACCTCTATTAATCTTTATTCAGGCATAGTAAAGATTCCAGTTATCCGCCACGGTACTGACCTTTCTACTTTCACATCTGTCTGGTGTGCAACGCGGCCCTCAGACCCAGCCTCTGCCACACCAGGAGTTGACTACGTTCCCAGTTCTCGGAAAGTGGAATTTGGGCCCGGTGTCACTGAACAGGTGCGTTTACAGCAGTCCAGACTCCACAAAGTCAACAGGTTGGTTCGTGAATATTGTTTTTAGTTTGCTTCCCAAGATCTCTCAACTTCCCTGGCAATATTCCTAGCTTTCCTCTCTTTAAAAACACACACATACACGCAAGAGAGTAAACTTAAGAAGATCTTCTAAAAACTCTCCTAGTGACATTTTTAGCATCAAATATCCAGCCTTACAGATTCAGGATAGAAACTATACTTGTATGATATCTAAAAACAAATTCCTAGCGGCATGTAATAAAGAGATCATCATGCTATGGATTAGAAAATCTTACTTTAAAACCACCAAAGAAAGGCAAGCTGTGACCTTTGCCCTAGTCAAGACAAATGGGTATAAGGTGGTGGGCCCTCTGTAAAGTTTGCTTTGATTTCTCTTCTAGTATTGCACCTTGACTATCTTGGATGACACTCAGTATCCAGTGATTGAAGGACTGGAGACATTTGTGGTTTTCCTCAGCTCAGCACAAGGAGCCGAACTGACCAAACCCTTCCAGGCAGTCATTGCAATTAATGACACATTCCAAGATGGTAAGAGACTGGGATGCCAGCTGGTAGTTCAAAATATATTTCTATTTTTTCTTTAACATCCACATATGTAACATTGGAACTCATTTACCTTTTCATTCAAGAAATATGTGTGTATATATGTACAGGTGAGCATTTGCAGTTTTACGTAGCACTGTAAGAGAGAACCATTGATGCCTCCAGCACTCTCGCAGGCACAAAGAAATGTATAAGCCTTGGGCCCTGTCCTCAAGAAGCTCAATGTCTCATTGTGGAATTAGACCCTTAAAGAGAGAAATTGGAATAAATTATGTTAAATGAACTAATAATATTATACACCCAGTGCTATGGGAGCAGAGGGTGAACAGGAACTACAAATGGGGGAAATTATAGATTTCACCAAGGAGATATTTAAGCAAAGTCTTCAGGTGTGATTGGAGTCTGTCTAGTGGATAATAAAGGAAAGTCTATTTCAAATGGAGAGGTATAGTAAATACAATGTTTAATGTGTTGAAAGATGCATATTTGTTTAATTAGAAACATTCAGCTTCAGGCTCCATAGAGTCCCCTAGCTGGGTCCTCCTTAATTGCCTATTTTCTGACTCATCCCTGAGGCCCTAGGCTCTAAGTTTCTTCTCCCTAAATAGGCTTGAGATGTTTTTCAATGGACCTTTCTCTCCTTAAGTGCCTTGTTCTCCTGTGAGCAGTCTCCCTTGTGAAGCCACAACAGCTTTCTCCCCTAAGGATTCTCTGCAGCACCACCTCTAGATTTCCTCTTGATCCTAGTGTCGGTGAAAAGATGGGTAGTGACCCCTCTAGGCCTTCACCTCAGATGGGGCATAGGGGCATCACTGAAGGTGATGACAGATGTTCACTTTTACTTTGAGCATAGCAGGAGGTAAATAGAAGAATGGAATGGAAAGGCAGATTGGAGTCAAGTTCTGAGAGGTCTTATGATCCAGCCAAAGGACTTTATAAATAAAGGGCAGCAGTAGATGCTTATAAGCAGAGGAGTAGTGTGTTTTTTATTTTAGAAAATGAATATTGGCAATGTTGTAGATGATGTGCAGGAATGAATTGAGGCAGGTATATGAAGAAAATATCAGTCACTGCTGAAGATGTAACGGAAGCAACATGAGGAAGAACAGGAAAGGATGGTTGCTTCTCAGCATAATTAACAAATTTAGAATTGTCAGAACTTCAAAATCCACTATGTGGATTATAGGGTTGGGTGGAGAAGATCAAGTCAAACCTTCCACCTAAGGCAGCAGGACCCTCATATTAGCACACCCAGAGATTGACCATAGAGCCCATGATTAAACTCTTGTTGGCTGAGAAGTCCTCAAAAGAAGAACAAGAAGCCAAGTAGGATAATTTTCGATGTTTTTATTTATTCTTAAATCATGTATATCATGTATATAGTAGTAAACAATTCAAATGGCAAAAAGTGTATACTATGAAAATTAAATCTTCTTTCTATCTGTATCTCCTAGTGCCCCAGTTCCCCTCACTGGAGATAACCATTTTAACTAGTTTTTTGTGTGTTTATCCTGCAGCAGAAAAACATATATATGCATATAATTATGTGTGTGTGTGTGTGTGTGTGTATACACACACATATATACATACATACACACACACACACGCACGCATCCAAAATGATGGTAAGTTGTTTTAGAGCCAGGTTTATGAAGGTACAATGTACATAAATGAAAGTCCATCCTCCTTAGCGTACAGCTCTATGAGCTTTTACAAATGCATGCAGTGATATGCCCACTACAACAATCAAGATGTTGAATAGTTCCAACACTCTACAAACTTCTCTCATGTCCCTTTGTAGTCAGTGTCCCCTCGGTCACCAGCCCTGATGACCACTGATATGTTTTCTGGCTCTAAAGTTGTGCCTTTTCTAAAATCCCATATAAATGGAATCATATAATATCTACCATTTTATGTCTGGTTTCTTTCACTAGAAAATGCATTTAAGACTCATTCATGTTATTGCATATGTGAGTAGTTCATTCCATTTATTGCTGAGTAGCTTTCCATTGTATGGATATACCATAGTTTGTTTACTCACCTGTTGAATGACATTTGGGTTGTTCAGGGTTTTGGTGTTAAAATTGCATTGTTTTCCTACCTTTATTGCATTGTTGTAGATTCTGGAGAAAGATTTATATTTTGCAAATATTTCATCCAAGTCTGTGGCTTGTCATTTTGTTCTGCAAACAAATGTCCTAAGAGTAATCATTTTTCATTTTTCATTTTGAAGCAGCTCCATTTATCATTTTTCTATTTTGGATCATATTTTTAGTGTTGTATCTAAGAAATCTTTGCCTAAACCAAGGTTACATTACAAAGATGTTCTTCTGTTTTCTTACAGAAGTTTTATAGCTTTAAGGTTTACATTTAGGTTTGTGATTCACTAAATGGTAACTTTTATACTATGAACAAGATTATCACACTTATATTATCTTATGTTGCTTGCTACTTCAAAGTTTACAAAGCGATCCACTAAGCCTTATCTCACTTGCTCATAACCCCAAGCTCTTTCTTCTGTTTCTATTTAGTGGATAAGGAAACTAAGACTCAGAGGAAATAGCTCACCCAATGTCTAGTATCTAGGGGAACCAGCATGCATTCTCAGACTTTTGACTCCAAGTCCATCCTCCTTGCATTATACTATATGTTTTTATTTGGTGCAGAAGTAGAATCCATGGGAATTTTATTTCTTAGTAAAGAAGAAAGTAAAATAGAAGAAAATTCAGCCATAATTTTTAGTCTTAAAAGGGTTTCTTATTCTTTTGCATGAAATGACCATTAATTTCCCCCTGATGAAATATAAAGTGAATACAAGGTCCAAAGTCCTGAAATATAATCCCAGCCCCACCACTTCCTAGGTCTTTGGCCTTAGGCCAGAAGCTTAAGGTTACTGAGCCTAATTTTGCTCATCTATAAATAATGAAAATAACTACCTTACAAGATTGTTGTGAGGATTAAATTAAATGAAATATGTGAAAATACCTACTGTAGTACCTGGCACACAGTGGATTTTATTACATATTAATTTCTTTTCTTCCTGACACACCTGTCATTTATCACACTTACCAATGAGACTCAAGTAACACATAGTGTCCTCATTGATTAACACAGAAAATTCTATTTAAATGTTTTTTAGTATTTATTGATGAGCATTGGGATTGTCAACTTAGGAAACTGATATGTTAAGCAAAAATTTCCTCATCTTTCAGAGAAGCTACAGCAATATGTATTTAATCATTAATGTATCCCAGAGAAAGAAATCCCCAGAGCTATTTCAGTAACCCAGTGTAGTATTCAGTATTTACTTCTTCTGATTATCTTTCTTCCACGTAATAACAAACTTTTGTTGAGACCATTCAGTGTGAACATTCTAGGGTAGAAAGATCTTACATATTCTCTCTAATCCTTAAAACAGACTTTTAACTTGTGAAACTGAGTTTGGATAATTTGAGTAGGATTACACAGAGAGGAGGTGATGAAGCTGGAGTTAAAACCCAAGTCTGCTCTATCGCAGTCCAGTCTTCTCGTTTCATATCTTACTATGCTGACTCTTTACATTTCAGTTTCAGCAGGCCACTGTCCTCTGTATAACAATGCTAACCATCATTCATGACTCTTATAAAGTCAACTCTCAGCCTTCTGAGTGATCTTAGCTCCTTTCTTTCTTTTCCCATCAGGCTTATTTCAGGATCTTAAATCATCTAAGTAGCTCATTTTATAACATTTACCTGTTCTCACCTACCTTGCTGCTCTGGTACTTGGAATTAGACTCGGTTTGGGCATGAGTAATGCTGACTGGGCAACATTAGAAAGTCCTGTAACTGCTCTGGCACCACACTCCTTTGTGTGCATCTGTGGCAAACATACTCATTAACTTAAGAAACAGAGGAAGGATTTCTCCTAAATCTCTGACTTAACTTTTGCCGTTAAAGAGACTATTCCATTCCAGACACTGACGTTTACATTCACTTTATCAGTTACTAAGAAGATTAGCAAGGTAACAGTGTTTATAGGACATTTTCTATATCTAGCACTGGTGCTCAACATGGTGTGGGCTACAGAATAGCGGAGGGCAGTCCCATAATCTATTTCAGGATACAAGACTTCCATAAATAGAAAGATAACTGTAGATTGGTCATGCACAATAAGTGTTCTCTGAGGAGTGCTGACAGAAAGTGCATTATACCCAATGTGAGCCCATGAGCCATCAGCAGGTAACCTCCATTTCATATTGATGCAGCCCATCAGGGTGGAAAAAAAGGGACTCTGCAGTCAGGAGAAGTTGATTCTCAGGGCCAGTGCTACCACTTCCTGGGGATTATACTGCCTTATGGGGTTGTTGAGAGAATGACGTTAAATAATATGTATAAAAACCTTTAACACAATGCCTGACCTACAACATGAATATCTTCCTAAAACTCCCCTTGTCTTATATATTTCTTGCCTCAGTCTTCCACTGGACTGGGGTCTTCTTAAAGGGAGAGATTGTTTCTGGGCAGGCAATCATAAGAAGTATCCACTTCCTTTTCTCTTTCTCTTTTTTTTTTTTTTTGTCAGACAGGGATAGAAGTGAGGGTGAATGTCTTGTTAAAGAGGAAAAAAAGAGTCTTTTATAGCCCAAGAGGATTTTGGAATTGATTAATGCATGGTAAAACCTAAGCATAACCACTTCAGCCTTTAACTTTCTCATCTGACTTGAGGCTTCGCAGGCCAGAAAGAAAAACCATCCTAAAGCTTCAGATGTCTGCCAGGAGCAGAAAAGCTTCCCTGCTTGCATTGCTTTTTTTCCCGGCAACAATCTTTCTTCTTGTCCTCGTATGCTGGGAGATGTCATTGCCACCCACCTTTTAATAGCATAGGCCATTTCACTGGGTTACGGAGCCCTAACTGGTTAGGCCTAAAGTTGTTAATTTTACCTTAGGCGTGGTGTTTTTTTAAGCAGTATTGTCTGACTTTCATTTAGTGATGATTAGTAACTATTATTAAGCTTAGTTCATATGATGGGATGGTTTTATTTTTGCCAGGGCTAACAGTTCTGGAGTCACAGAGAGCTTTCTACACATTGACTTGGAGAATGCTTGGGTGCTTAATACCCCTTCTCTCATTCCCCTACCTCCCTCTATCCCCAAACATATACCTTTCCTTCCTTTCTGGATTGGTGGGGTGTGGCCAGGAGGCAGTCAGGAACTTGGTGATTATGTCTTTAGCCCAAAGACTAATTGTGACTCAGGAGGCTTTGACATATGATTCTTTGCATTGTTCATGAAGAAATTAATAACTAGCAGTCAACAAAATGATCTCAGAAGAAGAAATACCTTAATACAGGGCATTACAGTAGGCATAGTAGGAAGAAAAAAAAATGATTCTTCATATTGAAAATTCTGGAGTTAGGAGAAAAATACAAACTATAATATATTAATTCCTACCAAACTTTGAGTGCTTGCTATAAACCAGATACTATATTGAGTACCATGTGTTTATTCTCTCATTAAATTCAATTCTACCAACAATTATATATTAGAGATATATTTCCAATTTATAGATGAAAAATATCCCAAAATTTTGAAAGTCTAAGTAACATGCCCTTTGTCACACAGCTGGTGAGGAGAAGGGACTGGGATGGAAATCCAGGTCTGTTTTCTCCTAAGTCCGTGTTTTTAACCATGATTTGACTATGGTCTCATCCTTAAGTCAAAGGAGGATTCAAGTTATAAAAGAAGAGTCCTCTATAGCAGTGGTCACTATATAGCAATAGTTTTGGCTTATACAAAATTTCTTTTCACTATTTTGTTTATTTGCTATTTTTAAATTTAGGAGCTATGTCATAAAAAGCCGTGTCTCTGGCTTCATTTGAAAATAAGATCTGGGCCGGGCACAGTGGCTCACGCCTGTAATCCCAGCACTTTGGGAAGCTGAGGCAGGTGGATCACCTGAGGTAAAGAGTTGGAGACCAACATGGAGAAACCCTGTCTCTACTAAAAATACAAAATTAGCCTGGGAGTGGTGGTGCATGCCTATAATCCCAGCTACTCAGGAGGCTGAGGCAGGAGAATTGCTTGAACCCAGGAGATGGAGGTTGTGGTGAGCCAAGATCATGCCACTGCACTCCAGCCTGGACAACAAGAGCAAAACCCCATCTCAAAAAAAAAGAAAGAAAGTAAGATCTGGCAACAAAAGACTGACGCTTTTTAAACAGGGCCTCCTCTCTCCTTTTTACCCATGTCCCTACTCTTCCCTATTTTCTCTTTGGCTCCAAGACCAATGTGAGTGGCCATTTAGCACCAGACTTGCACTGATGTTTTCCTTACTGTAGTCCTAGGAGGACAGTGAAGTCTTTTGAGTACCCAAGTCATGATCAAAATTTTTCTTACACCATCATAATTTTTCTTACAATTATTCCATTTATAAACTTGAATTACCTGCTCATATTTGAGATGGTGATTGCATTTTGAAGTTGTAGAAAGGCAGGTAAAAAATTCATCTGTTCTATTTCTCTGGACTCACACTTACAGTAGAATCAGTTCCCTTGTTCTAAGAGCAACAGCCATGCTTTGAGACCCACTTACCACTTGTGATTTGTCAGCCTACGTTGGGCTTTGGTGGAGCTCTCCTGCCAAGTAGCTGCTGAAGGCTGACAAGGACCATGGCCACTCCCTCCCGGTCTTCCACTAATGGTGCCTGTGTCTTTCTGTCTGTCCACCCAGTGCCCAGCATGCAGTTTGCCAAGGATTTGCTCCTAGTGAAGGAGAAGGAAGGTGTCCTGCATGTCCCTATCACTCGGAGTGGAGACCTCAGCTATGAGTCATCAGTGAGGTGCTATACTCAGAGCCATTCCGCTCAGGTCATGGAGGACTTTGAGGAGAGACGAAATGCAGACTCTTCACGGATTACATTTCTCAAAGGGGACAAAGTAAGTGGATTCGTGGTGGCTGAAAGATGGGATTCTTTTCTTGTCCTTATTTGTCTGTAATGAAGTCATTCATATACAGTCCAAAAATTCTCAGAATTTTCATACTACAGTTGACCCTTGAACAATTCAGTAGTTAGGGGTGCCAACTCCCCACACAGTTGAAAATTTGTGTATAACTTTTGACTTGCACAAACTTGACTACTAATAAGCTACTATTGACCGAAAGCCTTACCAATAACATAAATGGTTGATTATTACATATTTTATGTGTCATATGTGTTATATACTGTATTCTCAAAAAAAAATAAGCTAAAGAAAAAATGTTATTAAGAAGAGAACATTAGGAAGAGAAAATATATTTACTGCTCATTAAGTGGAATAGCAGATCATCATAAAGGTCTTCATCCTCATTGTCTTCGTATTGACTAAGCTGAAGAGAAGGAGGGAGAAGAGGATCTTACAGTCTCAGGAGTAGAGAGATGGAAAAACAAATCTATGTCTAAGTGCACACATGCAGTTCAAACCTGTGTCATTCAAGGGTTATCCATAATTGATAGTATTTTTAATGATGTCATCTATTCCTTCTTTGTCTCCCACGTACAATCAAATACACATATCATTGGTTGATCTGGGAAGTTTAGCTAATGTGTGACTTATTTGGAACTTAGCAGAATCAAATGAATTCTGCTCTTAATATCACCTCTTAATATGAAACTATGTTAGAGATGGATATACTCCACTAATGTTACTTTGAGAGCAGGAGACAGCCCTCTAATACCTGGACCCCTGTCCCAGGGAAATATACATCCCAGTATGGGACATGTTGAGAAAATTCAAGTCAGCAGAGTATTCTCTTGACAATGTACATGAACTCTCATGAATATGCACCTAGAAACTCACCACTAAAGCAAATAGAAAGCAAAAAAAAAGCAGGGGTTGCAATCCTAGTCTCTGATAAAACAGACTAAACCAACAAAGATAAAAAAACACAAAGAAGGGCATTACATAATGGGATCAATGCAACAAGAAGAGCTAACTATCCTAAATATATATGCACCCATACAGGACCACCCTGTTTCATAAGGCAATTTCTTAGAGACCTACAAAAAGACTTAGACTCCCACACAATAGTAGTGGGAGACTTTAACACCCCACTGTTAATATTAGACAGATCAACGAGACAGGAAATTAACAAGGATATTTAGGACTTGAACTCAATTCTGGACCAAGTGGACCTGATAGACATCTACAGAACTCTCCACCCTAAATCAACAGAATATACATTCTTCTCAGCACCACATCACACCTACTCTAAAATTGACCACATAATTGGAAGTAAAACACGCCTCAGCAAATGCAAAAGAGTGAAAATCGTAACAGACAGTCTCTCAGACCACAGTGCAATCAAATTAGAACTCAGGATTAAGAAACTCACTCAAAACCACACAACTACATGGAAACCAAGCTGCCTGTTCCTGAATGACTACTGGGTAAATAACAAAATTAAGGCAGAAATAAAGAAGTTATTTGAAATCAGTGAGAACAAAGAGACAACATACCAAAATCTCTGGGACACAGCTAAGGCAGTGTTTAGAGGGAAATTTACAGCACTAAATGCCTACAGGAAAAAGCAGGAGAGATCTAAAATCAAAGTCCTAACATCACAATTAAAAGAACTAGAGAAGCGAGAGCAAATAAATTCAAAAGCTAGCAGAAGGCAAGAAATAACTAAGATCAGAGCAGAACTGAAGGACATAGAGACATGAAAAATGCTTCAAAAAATCAATGAATCCAGGAGCTGCGTTTTAAAAAAAGTTTAACAAAATAGATAGACTGTTAGCCAGACCAATACAGAGGAAAACAGAGAAGAATCAAATAGCCACAATAAAAAACCGTAAAAGGGATATCACCACTGATCCCACAGAAATACAAACTACCATCAGAGAATACTATAAACACCTCTACGCAAATAAACTAGGAAATCTAGAAGAAATAGGTAAATTCCTGGGTACATACACACTCCAAAGACAAAACCAGGAAGATGTGGAATCCTTGAATAGACCAATAACAAGTTCTGAAATTGAGGCAGTAATTAATAGCCTACCAACCAAGAAAAGTCCAAGACCAGAGGTTTTTCACAGCTGAATTCTACCAGAGGTACAAAGAGGAGCTGGACTCATTCCTTCTGAAACGATTCCAAATAATAGAAAAAGAGGGAACCCTCCCTAACTCATTTTATGAGGCCGGCATCATCCTGATACCTAAACTTGGCAGAGATACAACAAAAAAAGAACATTTCAGGCCAATTTCCCTGATGAACATCGATGAGAAAATCCTCAATAAAATACTGGCAAACCAAATCTAATAGCACATAAAAAACCTTATCCACCATGATCAAGTCAGCTTCATCCCTGGTATGCAAGGCTGGTTCAACATATGCAAATCAATAAATGTAATCCATTACATGAACAGAACCAATGACGATAACCACATGATTATCTCAATAGATGCAGAAAAGGCCTTTGATAAAATGTAACACCCCGTCATCTAAAAACTCTCAGTAAACTAAGTATTCATGGAATGTATCTCAAAATAATAAAAGCTATTTATGACAAACTCACAGCCAATATCATACTGAATGGGCAAAAGCTGGAAGCATTCCCTCTGAAAATGGGCACAAGACAAGGATGCCTTCTTTCACCACTCCTATTCAACATAGTATTGGAAGTACTGGCCAGGGCAACCAGGCAAGAGAAAGAAATAAAGCCCATTCGAATAGAAAGAGTGGAAGTCAAATTGTCTCTATTTGCAGATGACATGATCGTATATTTAGAAGACCCCATCATCTCAGCCCAAAATCTCCTTGAGCTGATAAGTGACTTCAGCAGAGTTTCAGGATACAAAATCAATGTGCAAAAATCACAAGCATTCCTGTACACCAATAATAGAGAGCCAAATCATGAATGAACTCTCATTCACAATTGTTACAGAGAGAATAAAATACCTAGGAATACAGCTTACGAGGAATGTGAAGGACCTTTTCGAGAAAAACTACAAACCACTGCTCAAGGAAATAAGAGAGGACACAAACAAATTGAAAAACATTCCATACTCATGGATAGGAAGAATCAGTATTGTGAAAATGGCCATACTGCCCAAAGTAATTTATAGATTTGATGCTATCCCCATCAAGCTACCATTGGCTTTCTTCACAGAATTAGAAAAAATTACATTAACTTTCATATAGAACAACAACAAAAAAAAGAGCCCATATAGCCAAGACAATCCTAACCAGAAAGAACAAAGCTAGAGGCATCATGCTGCCTGACTTCAAACTATACTGCAAGGCTACAGTAACCAAAACAGCATGGTATTGGTACAAAACAGATATATAGGCCAATGGAACAGAACAGAGGCCCCAGAAGTAATGCCACACATCTACAACCATCTGCTCTTTGATAAACCTGACAAAAACAAAAGCAATGGGGAAAGGATTCTCTATTTAATAAATTGTATTGGGAATACTGGCTAGCCATATGCAGAAAATGGAAACTGGACCCCTTCCTTACACCTTATATAAAAATTAACTCAAGATGGGTTAAAGACTTAAACATGAGGCCTAACACCATAAAAACCTGAAAAGAAAACCTAGGCAATACCATTTATGACATAGGCATGGTCAAAGACTTTATGACTAAAACACCAAAAACAATGGCAACAAAAACCAAAATTGACAAATGGGATCTAATTAAACTAAAGAGCTTCTGTATAGCAAAAGAATCTATCATCAAGACTGAACAGGCAACCTACAGAATAGGAGAAATTTTTTGTAATCTATCCATCTGACAAAGGGCTAATATCCAGAATCCACAAGGAACTTAAACAAATTTACAAGAAAGAAACAACCCCATCAAAAAGTGGATGAAGGATACTAACAGACAATTCTCAAAAGAAGACACTTATGCAGCCAACAAGCATTTGAAAAAAAGCTCATTATCACTGGTTATTAGAAAGATGTAAACCAAAACTACAATGAGATACCATCTCATGCTAGTTAGAATGTTGATTATTAAAAAGTCAGGTAACAACAGATGCTGGAGAGGATGTGGAATAACAGGAACACTTTTACACTGTTGATGGGAGTGTAAATTAGTTCAACTATTGTGGAAGGCAGTGTGGTGATTCCTCAAGGATCTAGAACCAGAAACACCATTTGGCCTAGCAATCCCATTACTGGATATATACACAGAGGATTATAAATCATTCTGCCATAAAGACACATACACACATATGCTTATTCCAGCACTGTTCACAATAGCGAAGACTTGGAACCAACCCAAATGCCCATCAATGATAGACTGGTTAAAGAAAATGTGGCACATATACACCATGGAATACTATGCAGCCATAAAAACTTTGCAGGGACATGGATGAAGCTGGAAACCATCATGCTCAGCAAACTAACACAGGAACAGAAAACCAAACACCACATATTCTCACTTTTAAGCGAGAGTTAAACAATAAGAACACATGGACACATACCAGGGGAATATCACACACCAGGGCCTGTTGGGCGATGGGAGACTAGGGAAGGGAGAGCATTATGAGAAATACTTAATGTACATGATGGGTTGATGAGTGCAGGCAAACCACCATGGCACATGTATACCTATGAAACAAACCTGTACATTCTGCACATGTATCCCAGAACTTAAGTGTAATAATAGTAAAATAAAGAAACCACTAAACATGGCTACACCAGAATCAAAGCCTACAACCTCAGTGTATGCCAAAAGTGTGTATTGAATCAGAATCACATTTTCCCCATTTTAAAATCTTAGTTTCAGATGATTGAGTCAATTGTATCCCTTGGTTTAGGGCACACATCCTCATTGGTCAATACTAAGGCCCTTCCCTATTTTTGTTTTTTTATTCATTTTATTTTACCCCCACTCTCCAGCCACATTCTTTTCCCTGCTCATCAATCTATTGTGTTTAATATGTATCTCTTAATTTGCATTTCTTCTTAAGAAATGCTTATTGTTTTATGTATATAGTTTTAATTTCTAAAAATGCTATCGTGTTCTCTTCTCATCTCTTCCTGTTTTTACTCAGCGATGTTTTGAGATCTGTCTGTGTTGTTTAGGTGTACGTGAAATCTGTTGCTTCTAACTGTTGCATAATATTTTATGGTATAAGTGTTAGTCCATTTGCATTGTTATAAAGGGATACCTGAGGCTGAGTAGTTCATTAAAGAAAAGGGGTTTATTTGGTTCACAGTTCTTTAGGCTATACAAGAAACATGGTGCCAGCATCTGCTTCTGGTGAGGGCTTCAGGAAGCTACCACTCATGGCAGAAGAGGAAGGGAAGCAGGCATCATCACATGGTGAGAAACAAGGAAAGAGAGAGGGTAGGGAGGTGTCAGACTCTTATTAACTACTGTATCTCATGGGAATTAAGAGTGAGAATTCACTCAATCCTGTGAGAATGGCACCAAGCCATTCATGACAGAACTGCCCTCCATGGCCCAAACATCTCCCACCAGGCCCCACTTCCAACAACTGGGGATCAAATTTCAACAGGAGATATGAGGGGACAAATATTTAAACTCTATCAGTATGCATCTCCTATATTTTTCCCATGCATTCTCAGTAAGAGACAGTGAGGAACCTCAGGGATCATACCCACTAGCTTCCTGATACCCTGTCACCACAAATAATGCTTCAATGCACATCCTCATACATATCCACTTACAGACTTGAATGAGAATTTTCTTGGATATATTATTAGGAAGAGAAATGATAAACTATAGGATATGCATATAGTTAAGTTGAAAAACTTGTGTTGGAATACTTTCCAGAATGTCACTAGAAGTCCATGAGTGTTGCTATAACCCTGTACTCTCTTCAAAACATAGCATTACTCATGTTTTGAATTTTTGCTAATTTAACATGTATAAAGTTATATCTCATTTTAATTTGTATTTCTCTAATTATATGCTTGTTAGCTTATTGGGTTTCTAATAAGCATATAACCTTATTTTTATCTTTTGTTTCTTATTTTATTGTATCATGTTTTACTCACTGACTTGCAGTACTTTTGAATATAATGCAAATATTAATTCCTT
Source organism: Cebus imitator (assembly GCF_001604975.1). Classification (NCBI taxonomy): domain Eukaryota; kingdom Metazoa; phylum Chordata; class Mammalia; order Primates; family Cebidae; genus Cebus; species Cebus imitator. Next base: position 1,226,173 of record NW_016107438.1, read on the forward strand.
GCCAGTTTTAGACATTTTAGGTATTAATAACACCTTTTCTTTTCTGTCACTTATTTATTACCTTTGACTATAGTGTTCTTAGTTGAACAGAAGTCTTCAATTTTGAAATAATCAAATGTATCTAGTTTTTGCCTTATGATTAGTCCTTTTGAAGTTTAGCATAGAAAGACACTACCCATCACAGATTACCCTAGATTCTTTCTCTGTTCATCTTTACTACCAAAATAAAAGTGATAACTTCCTTCTTTGGGGCACTTATGACATTTATACATTTATGATTCATAAAGGCCTATCTTAGTTATATATTTTATGGGAATTTTACTGGTGACAGGTTGAAATGTGTTTTAAAACACGTATAAATACTACAGATACCATCTTCAGCTTTGAGTCTACATGTCTGTATTTGTTTTAAGTTCAAAAGAGAATTCTCTACTTATCCGAGAAGTCGTTTTTAATTTAATAAAATTATAAAGAAAATACTGTCTAGTAGTCTGTGTTACCCACATGACAATCTATCATTATTCTTAAGCATATTTTAGAACCTTTATTAGTATTATTTTTTGCTTGATAAGCATGTGCTTTGAAACTTGTTCACTATTTTTTTTTTTTTTAAGATCTAAAGAGTCACTGCTAAATTCATGCTTCCTTAAAGGAATTCTTATACAAAATATGTGGTAGAGAAAAAAACCACAACCTTCTTTAGGGATTTAAAATCAGGTTAGCAAGTCATTTATAAATGTTCACAGGGATATTCTCTCACCATTTAGTGAGACTTAGTGTGAGTGAAACTTCTCTCTACTCATATATCCTTTGCAATGTGTTAGAATAGTGAATTTAAAATGATCTGACTAAAAATATCCTCCTTTGTATCACATGACTCTACTATTGAGGCTGCTGTGTTATCTGAAATGTTGTGACCATATTTTACATTTCTCAAAAATACAATAATCAGTAGAGAATATTCTGTTGAGAAACACTTGGTTTCTTTCCATCAAACAAGGATTTGAATTGCGGTCTCAGACTTTCCGTACTCAGCAGTTTTCAGATGAGATATCATTTGGCAGCAGATTTGAGAATTCTTTAGCATTTAAAGGTATCTTTAACTTAACACAAAGCCTTCTGCTTTCCTTATTAGACTATTCATTTTTACAAAGGAAAAGAAGTATTACTCAGTTCTCCAGGAAGTTTAATCAGTACATTAAACCCCCATCATCAGAAATCTACCTATTTTAATACATGAAAATGTATTAAGCAGCTCAGAAAAAATGTGAGAAAGCACACAGATATTCTACATATGCTTTTTAGTGGGTTGTTTGTTTTGTTGATCTTGTTTTTCATAATTAGTCACTAGTAATTAAAAATGGTTTGGCATGTTCTAATACAAGTCTCCACATATAGGTAAGTCCCACTCAGGCATGAACTATAAAATTTGAACATTTTATTTTACTAATGAAAGTGGATCCTTTTAAATTCATGTTGACTCTTTGATGCAATAAAGAAGAAAAATCATTTTCTAGGAAAACCAAGCAAGTCACTGATACCTTGCTGCAAATTTTAATCTGTCTTGTGCCATTGGCTCTAGGTGAAGAACTGTACAGTCTATATCCACGATGACTCCATGTTTGAACCAGAGGAACAGTTCAGGGTCTACCTCAGCCTCCCTCTTGGAAACCACTGGAGTGGAGCTAGAATTGGAAAGAATAACATGGCCACCATCACCATATCCAATGATGAAGATGGTAACAGAAGAAATTATCTTTAGTTACTCTTAGGTTAAAGGGATATAAACTGATGTTTAACCATTAGTGTTTTGAAAAATGAAAGTGCTTTAAGAATCCCTACTGATAACATTCTCTGAATATTTATGTAAAATGTTGGTAGCAAATGATCACCGTCTACAGAGGTCCAACAAATTCATAGATATTTTAAATATTGTTATTCTCTACCATATTGCTAAGAGATATGGAATGATTGTGGCTAAAAGCAGGGACAGAAAAGCTAAGACAGAGAATAAAAACCATTTAAGTCACTGCAGTGCAGGAGCAGGATGGAGATACAGTGGGAATCAGTGGAATCAAATGAACTGATTTAAAACACTGCCACCTTTGTAAAACAGTCTAATTTCTCAGTTGTCTTCTCTCTAATTGATTTGGCCTACTAACCTAAAAAAACTTAACCTCTGTAGTCAGGTGTTAGCCAAGAATGATCCAGGCACCAAGGAAGACAAAACCTGTCTCAAACTGAGACATAATTGTTTCACTAAAATAGATATTTTAATGAGTGAATGGATAATATTACAAGTAGTAATAGCTGTTTTTATTGAATATTTACTGTATACCAAGAACTATGCTAAACATATTATCTTATTTAATACTGGCAGGAATTCCTTGAGGTTGGTGCTATTATTTCTATATGATGAATAAAGAAACTGAACCTCAGCAAAACTACATAATTTTCACTCTTAATTACATAGCTGTAAGCGCAATCCTGGATGTGAACTTCATTCTGTCTGATTCTAGAATCTACACTCAAGTATTTAAGAGTCTCAGTGACTCTTAGGGTTTCTAGTGAAAATTCAGTAACTAACTTGGACATTGAGTAAAACAAGAAATGCCAGCCTTGAAGTTGAATTAGTCCTTGACACCAGGAGACTCAAGTTCAGATCCCAAAGTGAACCTCTCCCAGGTACACAGAAAACCCATCATTGAGGCTCAGGGAAGTAAGATTTATGCTGTGCTACAATGACACTCTTAGGTTTCAAAGAGCATTCTTATTAAAAAATATAAAACCTCAAATGAGGTATATCTTCAACAGTTTGGAAGATTTGACTTCCTAAGAGGGAAATAAGCATAGAAAGTAGAAATTTCTGCCATATTGTATGATATACTCAAAATGGTATAAAAGTTATCATTACTTTCAATTTTTCCATCTTTTCATCTCCCTCTCCTATCACCCGACCCTTCCCCATGAGATATAATAGAAAAGAAGGCATGGTTTGAATTTTTTGGTAAAAATTAATATGTCATTTTATTTACTTATTTGTTTGAAATGGAGTCTTGATCTGTTGCCCAGGCTGCAGTACGGTGGTACAGTTATGGGTCACTATAGACTCAACCACCAGGGCTCAAGTGGTTCTCCCACCTCAGCCTCCTGAGTAGCTGTGGCCATCATGTCTGGCTAATTTTTTTTTTTTTCTTTTTTTTTTGAGACGGAGTTTCGCTCTTGTTACCCAGGCTGGAGTGCAATGGCGTGATCTCGGCTCAACGCAACCTCCGCCTCCTGGGTTCAGGCAATTCTCCTGCCTCAGCCTCCTGAGTAGCTGGGACTACAGGCACGCGCCACCATGCCCAGCTAATTTTTTGTAGTTTTAGTAGAGACGGGGTTTCACCATGTTGACCAGGATGGTCTTGATCTCTTGACCTTGTGATCCACCCGCCTCGGCCTCCCACAGTGCTGGGATTACAGGCTTGAGCCACCGCGCCCAGCCGATGTCTGGCTAATTTTTTAATTATCTGTAGAGATGAGGTCTCACTGTGTTGCCTAGGTTGAATATATTATTAATCATTTCCTAGCAACAGGATTCCATTAGGAAATCTTGTGTTCCTGAATTATCCTTGTAGCCAGTCACTGAAAGCACCCATACTTACCTATACAGCTTGTGATTACTTAGAAAAAGCTGAGGGTGGCGAGGTGAGAGCACTAAGAAGAGGGGATTCAAAGGACCAGAGGTGAGGGATGGACTTGGTAAATTTAAGTATTATATAAATGAGATAAAATATAAACCTTAGAAATTTGTATCTCATAAATGAAAAGTTGACTTATGCAATAGATATTTATCTAGGGCCTACTATGTCTCAGTCCCTTAATAAACTGTTCAAATTTATTTTAAAACATTCTGTGAGCTGCAGAGCTGAGATGGAAACTTGGACATCATGAATTTCAAAGTCTCTACAAATAACTCACCCATTATATTGTTTTTAACAAGGAACATGTGAGACATAACTCCTGCAGAATCACAAATAAATGTCTTTTTCCAAAGCACTGTTTAGCAGTAAATATTGATTCCGTTTTATGAATGAAAGCCATTTTGCTTCATATTGTTAACTAATGTGAACAGTTTCTTGTCCTTATAAGGTAGATTCAGACTCCTGGGAGTTTGAATCCTTTGTGCTATTCTAACTGGCTCATGTTTTCCTAACCATGTTTCCTTAGCTCCCACCATTGAGTTTGAAGAAGCTGCATACCAAGTCAGGGAACCTGCAGGGCCAGATGCCATTGTGATTCTGAACATCAAAGTGATCCGCAGAGGGGATCAGAACAGGACCTCCAAGGTTCGCTGTAGCACTCGGGATGGCTCTGCCCAGTCTGGTGTGGATTATTATCCAAAGAGTCGAGTCTTGAAGTTCAGTCCTGGTAATTGAATGCCAACCTCAATCTGTGGGTTTTACTTAATAGAGGGGCAAAAACCTTGTATTTGAAGAAAGGAAGAAACAGATAAATGAAAAAGGAAAACAGTAGTTCCAATAGCATAAAGCATTTCTAAGCACACATTTGAGATTGCAGGTAAAATTTCTAATTCATAAAAATGATGTGGGAGAAAAAGAAATAGGTCTTTTACCTTAGAACATACTGGGCATTTTGATTGATTTAAAAGGATTTTTTGTTAGCCTAAGATTTGGTTGAACGATAGGATAACTTGGTTAAAAAAAATACACACATAATTGGCACCATCAAATATTGCTGCAAAGTACTGTGATGGGTCGTTCAGGGATTACTACATTTGAAAGGCACAATCCCTGTGTTCAAGTGGTTTAACATTTCCTAGGAAACAGGATACCCTGCTTTGGACTTTCGAAATAAAATTTATTCTAGAGGGGATATGGAGATTAGTTTGGGAAAAGAGAAAGATAGAATTCAGGTCATAGATCACAGCTTAAAGGTCTGTGATCTTCCACTCTCCCCCTTCCAAAGGAAATTTAAGTATTAATCTGATGGGGGAAATGAGGCAGGAAAGGGATTGAACTGTATGCTAGGTTTTTTCATGGAAATTTCTAAAACCTAACTGGTATAGATCCTGACACCATTTGTGATGTAGCCAGAGGAGGGCAGCAGTGCTAGGAGATCTTCTCAGAGCAATCTGGGCAAGTGGAGGGAGAAAATGATGCCCTCAGAGATGATGGGGGTTTAGGGGAGAGGGTCTCTATTTTCTCTCCCCTCACCAGAGCTTTAAAGGGCTTCTGGCTCCATTCCATCTGTGTCTGATTGATGTTTGCTGGAAAGCTAGATACGCTTCTTCCATATCTACACACTGACCTGTCTTTAGCTTTTGACTTTTCTGCATAAAGATCTGGGGAAAGAATATGTCTAGAAGCCCCTTAGCCCAGGTATCTGTAGGAGAGGAGGAAAGGGGCTTTAACTTCACTGAGGTATTTGTACCTTCAGAAAATCACCTTACAAAAAAAGAAGTGGGTCTGTAAGGCTGGAAACCTCACCCTTTCCAGACTACTCACCCTCCATGTTGCCATCTTTCTGGAGACTGGCTTGGTAGATAACCCTGAGCCACTGCTTCTCAGGAGACAGCTTTGAAGGGTATCTGTCTGTGCAAGCCCTCACAGCCAAACAGGAGCTCATGCATAAGTGTAAGGGGGAAAGAAAAATTAAGCAAAAAAACTCATAACCAGGGTGAAGTGTATTTTGGATCATAGATTTTTATTACTGCCAGCAAGTGTCAGGCAGGGGCCATTAATCCTCATATGGTGTTGAACAGTAAGTCTGCAATACTGAGCCTCTACCACAGGTGGAATTTGGTCTGTAAAAAAGATTCCTCACTTGAGATGGAGCTACAGTGATTAGCAGCCACTGCATTTATAGAACATTGCTAAAAAAGAAAGAACATATTTTAACATGATGTCTCAGCAGTGCCAAGCAGCACTCTCTTGGGTATGTTTCCTCATGAAGGCTTTGCTTTCTTTTTTTCTGTCCTTGGCAAAGGTGTGGATCATATCTTTTTTAAAGTTGAGATCCTGTCCAATGAAGACCGGGAATGGCATGAATCTTTCTCACTAGTCCTTGGCCCAGATGACCCAGTGGAAGCAGTTCTTGGGGATGTAACTACTGCCACAGTGACGATTCTAGACCAGGAGGCAGCAGGGAGCCTCATATTGCCAGCACCACCCATTGTGAGTTGCTTGACCCAAAGGATTGCTGCTTTTACAGCTCAGTGACTAGTAGATGAGAACCTGAGAGAAGTACTCTACTTCTTTCTTCTTCTAACACAGTGGTTCCCAACCAGGAGCCATCTTGCCTTTGATTCTCCCCCTTCCAGAGGACATTTAAGCAATGTCTGGAGACATTTTTGGTTGTCAGAGTCATCACACCTGGTGCTACTAGTATCTCCTAGTACTAGTGATAGAAGCCAGGGATACTCCTAAACATCCCATAATGAACAGGGCAGCCCCCAACAACAGAAGGAATTATTTGGCACAAATGTCAACAGTGTCGAGGGTAAGAAACCCTGTTCTGATCTAAAAGTTATACCAAATCCTATTGGCATCTTAGTCTGATAAAGATAGAAAATACAATACAATTGATCTTCTCGTTTCTTTGATGGGACCTAGAAAAGTAAGAAGGTAATACTACCTCATATCTATTATCCCACATACTCACCACACTTACAGAATTAAGTACCTGTGGGAAGGTAGTACCACATTTCCCAACTTGATTAGAATGAATGCACTATCCTTACAATTAAGAGGAAAACGCCTAGAGGTTGCAAAGGAAAATTTAACCCATAATTGTGAAGCAGACAGAAGAAGCCTTATAACTCTTGCTAACTAGTCTCATATATTAGAAAAGGTTGATGATTATTTCAAAATGTGTCTCTTATTTGACCATGGAAGAAATATATACTACCTCTATTTACTCTTATTTTGCCAAATGTTCTAATATATGTCATCAACCATTTAATGCAACTTTAAACTAGCAACTGCCATTCATGATACAGCTTTGGTTCCAATGTGCAGGAAAATCAAAGTGTTTTTTTTTTTACATGCATGATGGGGCTCTGATTTAGAAATAACATTAAAAGGATAATAAAATTCTAGCCCAACCAGTAGCAGGATCTTCTCTACCACTAAAGATTTGCAGTATCTTTTAAGGATGCCTGGAAAAAAAATTTTAAAAAAACTTCTCTTCTTATATTTTAAATAGTCCCTAGTCACTAAGAGATCTTGTAGATCTCTAAAGAATGGGGCTTAGTTCTCTGATTGTGCCAATACCCAACCTGAACTGAAGCTTTGTTGCCGTTTCTCAGGTAGTCACACTTGCTGACTATGATCATGTGGAAGAAGTTACCAAGGAAGGAGTCAAGAAATCCCCCTCCCCAGGCTACCCGCTGGTCTGTGTCACCCCCTGTGACCCTCATTTCCCCAGATATGCTGTCATGAAGGAGCGCTGCAGCGAGGCTGGCATCAACCAGACATCTGTGCAGTTCAGCTGGGAAGTGGCTGCCCCCACTGATGGCAATGGGGCCCGGTCTCCCTTTGAAACCATTACTGACAACACACCATTCACCAGTGTCAACCACATGGTAAGTCTGGGGGTCTCGGCCTGGTTCTCCCTCCCTGGGAGAGGACTGGTGTTGTTCTTTGTTACTCAGATAATCAAATTCCTTAGGGTCCATGCATGGCATTTGCAATAAAACAAATAAGGAGGTGCACCTAGTCTTTTTACTCTTATACCTAAGAAAAGGTTATATGCTGTAATAGAAAACTAAGCTAGTTAGAAGACCTGTTTGAAAATCCTGATTCTGCCTGTTTAAGTAATGTTACGTGGTTCCATAACCTCTCTGAGTCTCAGTCTCCTGATCTGCAAAGTAATACTTCTTCTGCTTAGCCACTTGACAAAGTAATTGAAAAATGTGACCTATAAATGACAAAGTCAGTGAAAAATTCCAGGTAGGCACTATTGATTACTATTAACATATCTTCAATCATCATATTAGCACATAAACTCCTTCTGGACATGAACCAAAATTTCTACCACATTCTTATAATGTGGTAGAAATGTGGCCCAAAATGGCAAGCACATCGATGGCACATAAAAGGGACCAGTTATTAAATAAAAGAATAGAATGTTTGGTGAGTGATCAGCACTTTACAAAGCTCTATGGGAGGCCATGAAAAGACATTCATGCAGCAGTTGCTGTCTTTGAAAAGCTTAGAGACCAACAACCCTGACACTATCAGAGAACAATGAACAATGATGTTTTCCCAAACTTAACAGTCCGCCACAGTGATTCTACTCTTCACACTGATGAAGCTGGTTCTCTTCCAAAAGTAAGCTGAAAACAGTTGAGATTCAGACTTAGTGTAGTACCTGGCATGTAGTAAGCATTCAACAATTCTTGCCTAAAATTATATCACTGAATGATTTTAGACATCAGAGATTTCTTTCAGACCAGATTTCTCTAGATTTTCCTGCTCATTCCACAGTTTATCCCCACTGTAACAAGAGCTTCACTGGAATGGGATAATAGCAGAGGAAAGCCATTAGATATAGATGGGAGGCTTTGGATAACACATACCCACTCTCTTTGGCACAGCTTATTCAGAAAAGCCTGAAGAACAAATCTTTTGCAGCATAACCAGCTCAAATTTAAATCGTCTTCTCTGTTATTAAAAAATCAACATGACAAGACTTACCAGCTTGTTGTTTCTTAAGTATCTATTTCTCTCTTCAACAAAACCATAAAGGGAGTTTGGTCTGGTTTGAGCCAACTGTACATTTTTAACAGATAAATTTATGACTTTATGCTTCAGATTCTTGCAATGGATTTGTGACTACTACCCTTTACCCTTGTTTCCTTTGCTTCATCTTTATTTATTCAATTATTTATTTAATATCATTCTATTATATGCATTCTTGTAGGATGCTTCAAATCCCTTCTGTACCAAGTTCATGTATATATATATAAGTAAAACATTGACAGCTAATTAAAAAAGTTTAATGAAAACATCATCTTTAATTTTTAATGGACTTCAGTGAAAATTGTTTTCATGGGTAAAATTTATAAGTTTGTGTGATTGCTTTGTGGGAGGTCTGTGATACACAGAACTACTTATTAATTTTTTCTGTTATATACTTTCCTATGTAAATGCATGCATAACCTAAAGAGTCCCGGTGATGCACATTGCCTCTGCATAGATGCAGTTAAGCACTCTCAGGGCTTCTGTATGTTTGGGGCTTGAAGGAATCTGTGGAAAGACCTTCAAAGGCTGGAAGATGTCAGAGGCCAAGTTCTCAGCTTCAAGCGTGCATGTTATTATAACCCTTGCAGTGTGTGTTCACTGGGTAGGGAGATGGGATGGAGGGAGGATAACAGTAGAATAAAGAGTCATGAGAATTCCCAAGAAGGAAGTATCTTTTCTCTGTCTTCTGACATCATGCTCTCAACAACAGTGACTTGGAGGCCAACCGGTCTTGCTAGAAGCCTGAATAACAGTTGGGTTGTCCTTGTGCTGAACCTAATATATAAAAACAACAATACTATTAATGGTAATCAATCATCCATGGGCTTGTGCTCCACATCTGTCTACTTGCTCATTGACTATCTTATCCATTTAGGCTATAAGTACTCACTGATCTGTCTCAAGTGTCTGGTTCACAGTTAAAAGTCAATGCTTAAGTGATGAATGAATGAATAGATGGAACAATTAATGGATGGGTGGGTGGATGACCTTTACAGATTACCTTGAACCAGATCATGTAAGAAGCTATTTAAGTAGGGATACTCACATCGGAGATGATTTATTTTTCCTGGTAGGTTCTGGACAGCGTTTACTTCAGCCGGAGGTTTCACGTGCGTTGTGTGGCCAAGGCTGTGGACAAGGTGGGCCATGTGGGGACCCCCTTAAGGAGCAACATTGTTACCATTGGAACAGACAGTGCTATCTGCCACACACCAGTGGTGGCTGGGACATCCAGAGGCTTCCAGGCTCAGTCCTTCATCGCAACCTTGAAATACCTGGATGTCAAACACAAGGAGCATCCAAACAGGTCAGGCAGGTGGCGCCTTCCACCATGAGGGGGTTGAAGTGAATCTCAGGTCTCCTTCGTGTGTTTCCCAGGATGGTCAATAAGTGATACTTCTGCAAAATAAAAACGTGATGATGACTGTGTCAGTAAAAGTTTAAATCTGTCAAAGTCCCTCAAGCTAGGGCCCCCTGCCTATCTTCCTAGCCTTTCCTTCTCCTTGTCATTTTCACCTGCCAGTCCAACCACAGGTAACCACGAGTAACTTCCCAAGGGCTACAGACTCTTATGGGTTGCATACCTCTGCCACGCTATTACTCCAATTCTCCCCAGCCCCTTCCACTGGCTGGAGTTAAACCCTACTGTCCTATAGTACCTAGCTCATGGCATCTCTTCTAGAGACATTGCCATCATCTCCCCTAATTTAATTTGGAGGCTTCCCCTCCTGGCTTCTCTGGCACCTGTATATGCTTCTTTTAGAAGATTATTAGCATTCACTCTCTCTGCCCTTCAGTAGATGGTAAGACCTGAAGGACAGAGACCATGCGCATGTAGTTTGAGTATCCTCTGCCCAGTATAGTGCTTCTTAGCATCTAAGAAGCACTCCTAAATATCTACTGAACAAATGAATCATAACACTGTAAAAATTAGGAGACATTGGGCTTAATTTTTTCTGTGCCACCATGATTTTGATGGGAAATGGATATTTTCATTTTGCATAGCAAAAAAGAATTTGTGTATACTATGCATATTTATTAAACACTATAGTATTTAAATGTGTGCATTTATGAACAATTCAGTTGCTTATAAACTCAGAAAAAATGAGTTCTTTTGCATGAAAAAAAAACAGGTTTGAATGAATATGCATATTTCTTTCCTAGCAGAATAAAATGTATCTTAGTGACACCTTCCTAGAAAAGGCCCTCCTCTTCACATCTAAGGGTCTGATTCCTCTTAAAAATGTAGCTCTTTGCTCAGAGAGACAAGCTGTATAAACTGAAAACACACTTTCAATAAACATGGTTAAAATTTAAACTGGGCCAAAGAAAAAAAATGCAACCCATAAGTACAGTTCTGTTGTATTGCAGTCTTAACCAATATTTACTAAGCTAATTTTTTATTTAGAATTATATACTGTGTGCTCTGGAGAAACAAAAGAAGTGAAGGAAATGCGACTTGTCCTCATAGTGGGGAGGCAAGATAAACAGAGTCTGAAAACATTTGAGAAATAGCAGCCAATATAAATAAGTTACAGATTTCCTGGTCCAAAGGCTGCCTAAGAGCTGAGGATGTAGATCAAGGAGTAGCAAACTGCAGATTGAGGCTGGTGGGGCTGGACACATGGTGCTGATGGGACTTACAGGGAGATGGGAGAGGGAAGGCTGTTTTCAGTCAGGAGAGACAGTATGAGTAGCTAGATATTGTAATTTCTCAGATTTGGCTGGGTGGAGAAATTGGCTTAAGAGTTTAAAAGCTCAAAGACATCTTTTTGACTCAAATACTTAAATGTGAGTGTCAACCTTACCTAACTTCCATAGACATTCACTGTGACAGAACAAGGGAGCAGCCCCTCCATAGTCACTCAGCTTTCGCTCCTGAAAAAAACAGTTCCCACTGAAAGCAAAGGAAAGCTTTAAAGTAATTTGTGGTTGTGATGTTATCTTTTCCTGTATAGAAAAAAAATCTATAATTTTAGATTTCTATCAGTCCTGTGTCTGGAGGGTCTCTTAAAGGGAAGCAATACTATGTGTATATCTGTACCCCCTGTTCAGATAGAAAACCTACCTGGAAAGCTTCAGGAAGAAAAAAATGGCAGCTGATTGGTCAAGACAGATTAGGTGATGAGAAAGAAATACCTTATTGACCATTTACAGCAGTCAGCTAAACATTTATTTCTGCCCTTTTTCCCCCTAGAATCCACATTTCGGTGCAGATCCCTCACCAGGATGGAATGCTGCCCCTTATCTCCACCATGCCATTGCACAACTTGCATTTTCTACTGTCTGAGTCCATCTACAGACACCAGCACGTCTGCTCCAATTTAGTTACCACCTATGACCTGAGAGGCATCTCAGGTGAGATTGACAAGTTCAGGACTGGTCTTTCCATGCTAGCTGAGTTCAGCGACTTTCAGGATATGGCAGAGTGAGGAGTACTACTTTTCATGTCTTCCGGTCCTCAGAATCCACATATTAGTGATTTTCCTTCCTAGCACATATGCAAATGCAGTTAGCTCAGACAACGAAGTAGACAGGAGAAAACAAGGACTTTGGAGTCACACTGAATGGGTTCAAATCCTTATTCCACTGAACAAATATATTTTGACCTTTCTGAGCCAGTGTTATCTATAACATGGGAATAACAGTTGTTCCCAATCAAGATAAGGATTAAATGCATTGACATTTTTAAAGCACCAACTATGACATACATATTTTAGTGTCTTTGTTCCCTTAGAATGAGCATGTTTAGATTGGTGCTCCAAAAACCTGTCACAGAAAGCTAAGGTGAAGGTGTTACAGGATGGGTTCTCCAGAAGGAGGAGCTGAGATGGAGTTTGGGGTTATAAGATGTTTGTTAGGGAACAATACCTAGGAAAGAAAAGAAGGAAAACAGGATTGGACAGAGGGAGAAGTCAAACTGCAATGCAGGCTGAAAAAGCCATTTTGGCCATGGCAAGGAGCTCTGGAGAGGCTTGTCCTACTTCCAACTGACACAGCCAGACCTTTATAGCCTACCTAGCTCAATCACTAGAGGCAGGCTGCCCCACAAGGGCATGACCTTGGGCTGAGCCAGTCTGCAGCTGATGCAGAGCTGAAGGAGCTGACAGCTGAGGCAGCACATCTCCGTGTTCACCACAGCAGACATTTGACTTTACAAAGAATTCTGTCCATTTCCATTCACCTTAGCAAGTGCACATTAAATGCATATTTTCTCCTTTCACAAATGATGAATCATTTAACAGTGTTTTTGAAGACAAAAATGCATTCATATTCTCTTTCATATTCATTAAGCATCGCTTTTGGTCGTGATGGTCTTTATACAGTAGAAATTAGCTGAGTACAAATTATTTGTAAATCATTGAGCTACATATGAAAGTTTAATTGATCCACATCTACTGCTAGTGGAAGAGACATACTATGTTTAAATACTAAACTTTGCATCTCTTCTTACTTAAAAGCAATTAAATTCAAGACATGTTAATTGAGTAACTAGTCATCGTGGGGCAGAGGGCTGGGTGCTGGGTGTCAAGCATTCTAAGAAATGTATCATCACTTTTAAAATAGTATTGTCGCTTTTAGTATTAAAATAATTTTAACCCAGCTGGGCGCAGTGGCTCACACCTGTAATCCTAGCACTTTGGGAGGTCGAGGTGGGTGGATTGCCTGAGCTCAGGATTGTGAGACCAGCCTGGGGAACACAGTGAAACCCATTTCTACTAAAAATACAAAAAAATTAGCCGGGCTTGGCCACGTGCGCTTGTAATCTCAGCTACTCAGGAAGCTGGGTCAGGAGAATCACTTGAACCCAGGAGGCGGAGGCTGCAGTGAGCCGAGATTGCACTATTGCACTCTAGCCTAAGTTTAACCCTAATATTCTAAAATTGTATCGTATTCAGCTCCCTACTACATAATAGTCTCCCTTAATTTAGAGCCATTCATCTAGTTGGCAGCATTTGATTCAATAATTGTAATTTTTGCATGTCGCAGGTGAGAGTTAGTCAGGCATCATTAGCGAGCTATTTACTCATTAACAAAAAATTAAGACTTTTTCCCCCAAGAGTTCGGAAACTGTTATGAGTGAGAAGAAGTAGTCAGATGTACGTGTGCTGGCTTTTTTTTTTTTAATGGGGTCTCAAAAAAGATATTTTAAAAATCAGCCTTAAAATAATAATTCACCAACTAATAAGCCATACAGTAAATCCATTTCTTCAGGACTGTTGGGGACATGTGTGAAGCACAGGACCAGACTTGCCAGGCATAACAGGCAAAGCTTCAGAGTGTTTTTCTCTCCAAGTTCTATCGCCTTCATTCATGGAATAATTTGCTCATCTTTTCTTCCCTGGTTCCTGTGGTCTCTTAGAGGTAGAGTCCCCCATTCAACACCTGGCAACAGCAGTTAGCAAGCAGTTTCCAAGCTCCCTCACATTTTCCCAGTGTGTTGGGAGCCCTGGGTTGCTTTTTAGTAGAGTCTCGTGTGACTGAAAGTGCTCTTAGTGTGAAAGGGTAAGCTCTTCTCTCTACCCTGCTCCTTGGCCTCTGTGAACCAAGTTATTCTTTCCTCTCTGGCAGAGGCAGGGTTCCTGGATGACATGGTCTATGACAGCACCGCTCTGGGGCCTGGTTATGACCGCCCCTTCCAGTTTGACCCCAGCGTGAGAGAGCCGAAGACCATCCAGCTCTACAAACACCTGAACCTGAAGAGCTGTGTGTGGACCTTTGACGCTTATTATGACATGACTGAGCTTATTGACGTCTGTGGAGGGTCTGTAACTGCTGACTTCCAGGTGGGTGCCCCAGGGTTTGTCTGAGGACTCTGCACATGAGTGCCTTGGCCAACCTTATTTGTTCTTGAAGCACTTCAGTTAGCACTTTGCCTCAAGAACTGGGCCAACCAACTGAAAGAGTCTTCTTAATAAGTCCCTCAAGCAAGATCTTGGCAGCACTGAAGCTAGAGAAGGGCCCAAAAGTCCTCTAAATCAAGTTAATGTGGAAAAAACTTATGCCCGGCATACTCACTTATATAAAAATCCAATATTTACTTCTCTGGGTATATATGTTTTTACATATATAATGCATATATTTTGGAATGCCAAAAAAAATTTACATTTGATGTTAGGATTATTACTACATTAGTGTATTCTCTTCCCACCTGGCAAAATGAGTCACAATGGCAGGTGGCGCAATCTATCTTTCAGAAGACAGGAAGAGCACTGTTGTCCTATGCATTGTGGAGAGATAATTGCTTAAAACATTTTGATTTCATACCTATTCCAAACTTCCAGTCCCCACGAAAATAGACACTTTCTAAAATATATATTGCCATTAAACATTAGCATATTAGTCTATTCTCACACTGTTATAAAGACATACCAGAGACTAGGTAATCTATAAAGAAAAGTGGTTTAATTGAGTCACAGTTCCACATGGCTGGAGAGGCCTCAGGAAACTTACAATCATAGTGGAAGGGGAAGCAGACATGTCTCACCTGGTGGCAGGTGAGAGAAAGCAAGCAAGAGCAGGGAAAACTGCCTTATGAAACCATGAGATCACGTGAGAACTCATTCACTATCACAAGAACAGCATGAGGGAAATGCCCCTCGTGATCCAATCACCTTGCACCTGGTTCCTCCCTTGACATGATTACAATTCAAGATGAGATTTGGGTGAGGACATAGAGCCAAACCATATCAATCAGTGACAACAGAAAAATTTATAGCAAGAAGTTAGAGTCAGAGAAGGGCAGTTATATCAAAGGGCCAGTGAGACCAGGCTAATCCGTTCTCATGGGAAAGTTAATTCTAAAACAGGTTCTATCCAATTTTAGCAGTTATCTCAATTAGCTAAAAACTAGTTAGATGTTTGTTCTTCATTTCAAATCAGGTTTAACCTCACTGAAGGAGAGAACTTGTAGAGGGATTTAGAGTAATCATTTAGAGAAAGTATCTGATTAAAATTTGTCGTTTTCTTTGTGGTGCCTCTCAGCCTGGTTTCCTCTCATTTTATATACACTACTGCCATCTACTGAATAGAATTTTAAGGCATTTGTAGGGGTTCTGTTTCTGCAGTTGCATAACCTCTTACTTTGGAAAATGCAAAACTAAGTGATTTCTTTCTTTCCTGGCTTTCAAAAATTAGTATTCTCTTTTCTTTATGATTTTGCTTTAATTACATTTTTGAATATTTTTTCAGAATATGCTTAAAAACCTCAAAGACAAGGATTTCTTATATATATCCTACTTTTTAAACCAACACGGAAAAAATATGCAGAAGTATTTTGTTGTCTGTTTCTTCAAAAATAATTGAAATTACTGATATATGGTAGAAAGAAAATAAAACTTAGAACTAAGGCCTAATTGGTACTGTTCACTATCAAATCAGCAGACTTGGACAAGACATAACCTCTCTGAACCTCATCTGAAATTGTACTAATAATCTCAACATGAGAAGGTGCCTCACATAATGTGTCTGGCATAGAACAGACATGCAGTAAATATTTGTTGGGCTTTCTTTCTTTTAAAAGATTAGTAAGTAATATCATGAGGGCTAAAGGAGGATAAGCAAAAACAAATAGGGAAAATTAATTTTCTCAATCAGCTAGAGAGTTTATTGAAGTTCTGATAGTGTGATTGGGGCAGATGTATTTAGCAAAACCTGTGTATTAAGGTACAGAACATGGTACCAGGTCCAAATAAAATCTGGAAATTTTCTTAAAAAGAAAAAAAAAAGAGCTGGGAACAGTGACTCACACCTGTAATCTCAGCACTTTAGGAGGCTGAGGCTGGTGGATCACTTGAGCCCAGGAGGTTGAAGCTGCGGTGAACTATGATAGAGCCACTGCACTCCAGCCTGGGCTACAGAGTGAGACCCCATCTCTTGAAAAATGAAACAAAACAAAGTAAGGCATGTCAAAATAGAATTTTTAAATGACTGTGGAATTAGTAGAGTCTTTTGAGAAAGTTGGCATTACATTTTAAATCCTTGATAACTTTGAATATTTTTAAAAAATTTTAGAAAAATAGTAAAGCATTTGGTTCTTTTTCTTAATTACCCATAGAAACACTTTATACTGTATCTTCAAACAAAAGAAAAATATAAGTTCCGTAATATGTTGTAGTAATTAGCCAATAATAAAATAGTTTTAAACTGTTTTTTGTTATATACATGCATGTATGGAAGAAAGTGTGAAAATATTTAAAAATGTGTAAATCAACTCCCCATTCACACATGTACATACAGTTAGCTTCCCCACAAAAGCTTTGCTGGCATTTCGTTATCTTTTCATCCAGTTTTGTTCATCACATAGTAAAATAAAAATGATTGGGCCAAATTAAAAGCAGAAACATAAACCTCCTTTGAAGAAATGTTCTCTTGGAAGTATGATAAGCTGCCTTTTCAAAATTCTTTCCAAAGCATTGCATGGGACAGGAAATTATTGAAGTACATGCAGCTCTGAGCTGTCCATTGGTGAGCTTCCTAAATATGATTTCAACACTCGGGCCCTTTGTTCCTGGAGCAGGAGATGAGAGCACTAACTAAAACATCCTGAGTTTCGCACAGGTTCTTCCCAGGCATCCAGATGTGGCCATCTTCCTGATGATGGTTGGCTTGGGCTCTCCCATGGGACACTGGCAAATGGTCAACACAGGGAGTTTGTACTGAATGCTAGATCCCACATCCACCAGATTGATCCCTTAAAAATAATTGTGATATTCTAAAATGTCAGCTAAGTCTTCTAGCAACTGAGCAGAGCTCATTCTCCCACTTCAAAAGTATTTTTGTTCAAGTGTCATCTCCTTAGAGAAGGCTTTGCACATGAACCTGTCTAAAGATGCATCCTGACCACTTTCTATTCCATTACTTCCTTTATTTTTTTTCAAGCTAGTGCAATCATGGGCACTTGATTAATAATTATTGAATAAGTGTGTGACTACATGTATGATTGAAAATGGAACAAAGATGTGGTGATAGTATGCCTTTTCATCCCAGGGAAGAGATAACTCTGTGTGCATACTGCTTCCCCGGCAGGTGAGAGACTCTGCCCAGTCCTTCTTGACAGTGCATGTACCTCTGTATGTGTCTTACATCTACGTGACCGCCCCCAGGGGCTGGGCCTCCTTGGAGCACCACACCGAGATGGAGTTTTCTTTCTTCTATGACACTGTTCTCTGGAGAACAGGTATGCCCATTGACACCTTAACTATCCCTTTAGTTAGGCCTTCACTCAAGCAAGATTAAAAGAAGAGTAGTGACTTTTAACAGTAGCTGCATTCCTCATCCTGTTATCCCATAGACAAAGTGTGGCCACCTCAAGTCTGAAAGTGCAGATCTGTGGTTCCTGAAAAAAATGATGTCCTTCTGTCCTAATGCTGGAAGGTCTCAGCCCAATTAGCTACGGTCCCAGAATAGAGGATGGCGAGTGACAGATGAGTCCTCTACTGCTCATTAAGGATTCAGAGGGGCGTGTGTTCTTTTGGAGTATAACCCAAATAATCTTCATTTTCTCCTAGTTAAAAATAGTGTGGTTCATGTTTTTTACAAAGCAAAAGGATCTTCAAATAAGATGCATGGAAATGGAAAAATATGTCAAGAGCACTTGAAATATTTATGTCAAGTGGCCCATTTTATTCAATTGGCATAGAGTCTGATCTTTAATTGCATCCTCCAAAGAAGGGATTTTAACCTTCTGAAGGCAAGGGCTGTGATGCTGAATGTTTAGACCTTTCCCACAGGCTCATCCCCATTACTGTCCTCTTTGAGAAGAGCCCCCAAGGACTAAATGGGAGGCAGCCCTTCAACTGGGAGCCCACACCTCACCCCTCTCAGTTTCCCCACCCACCTCCTCCTACTGCTTCCACATAGATGCCCCTTAAAAATCCCCAGTTTTCTCCTCCATTCACTCCAATGGTTCTTGGTTATTTTTGTTTTTGGTTTGTTTGTTTTCTCATTTTTAGTGTCCTGTACTTCACACATTACCCCGAACCTATTTCCCCAAACCCATTTCCCCTAAATTCTACTGCCCCCATCCTCCCTCTTTTCCTCTCCAGAGCTGATGTGCTTTATCTGAGGAAAACATACTTTAAAAAGTACAAGAGTTTTCTTTTGAGAAAGCTTCATCTCTACTAATTGAAAGTACATTCATCCGTCATATTCATTAGGGTTTGATTCCAGGACCTCCCACAGACACCAAGATCCAAGGACGCTCAAGTCCCTCATATAAAATGGTGTAGTATTTACATATAACCTATACGTATACTCCCATGTGCTTTCAATCATCTCTGGATTGCTTATAATACCTAATACAATGCATATGCTATATAAATAGTTGTTAGAGTATATTGTTTAGAAAATAATGACAAGAAAAACAAATCTGTATATGTTTAGCTCAAATGCATTTTTAGCTCAGATGCAGTATTTTTATTTGAGGTTAGGTGAATCCACAGATGCAGAACCCACAGATACAAAGGACTGATGGTGTAGTCCTTTATTCTGTGAAATGGCTTAGGTTCAAATCATTTATTTGCTTTATATTTCTCATGGGAAAATAACTTCAGGCAGCTTTCCCACTCTGGGTCAGATAATTCCTTGAGCTCTTGTTTTTGTTTTGTTTTGTTCAACTTTATGTTTCTCCTCCTTAGGTTACCCTTTGTTTTTGATCATTCTGAACTCACTGGGGACTATGACTGCAATTTCCCATATTAAAGCCACAGCTTTATTGTGTCATGCTGGCCTTCTACAAGCTTCCCTTTAACTCTTCATAGGTTTGAGTACTAAGTATAGCCACCAGGACTTTGTTTATAGTTCTATTAAGTCTGGAAAGATATCTTGGCAGGGAAAATGAAATATAGTATGAAACAGACATGCTGTAACCATACCCTGGTATAGTTTGACTGTAAGAAGTTTTAAGATTCATTTTTTTGCTGAACCCTGCATCTGGGCTAAGTGGAACTTAGGTTTGAAGAATCTTTGTCAAGAACAGTGGAACTGTTACAAAAAAAAAAAAAAAAAAAAAAAAAAAAAAAAAAAAAAAAAAAAAAAAAAAAAAAAAAAAAAAAAAAAAAAAAAAAACAATTAAAAAAAAAATACCCAAGTGAAATTTGCTGTCATATAATTTTAATTGGCATATGTTTCTATAGGCATATAAATGTTATCTTGTTACATTCAAATAAATGTACAGCTCTACTTAGAGGTGTCCTTGAGATAACTTATATGTGGTTGCTGTCAGGGAAGTATTTTCCATGCCCTAATGTTTTCTCGCTGGTTTCCTGCCCAGGAATCCAAACAGACAGTGTGCTCTCTGCAAGGCTTCAGATAGTAAGAATCTACATTCGAGAGGATGGCCGTCTTGTCATTGAATTCAAGACCCATGCCAAATTTAGAGGTAATATCAATGCCGATTTTTTGTCTCCAACTTTTTATTAAGAAACATTTCACACATACAGAAAGTTGAAAGAATAGAACAGTAAAAAACAGTCAACAGTGATTAACATTTTGCTATACATGCATGCGCACATACATGTATACATACATTTTTTTGTTCACATCATTTGGAAGCAAGCTTCAGACTTCATGTCAAGTTACCCAAAATACTTCAGTTGACATCTCCTAAGAACAAGGACACTCTCTTACACAATCCCAGTATCATTGTTACTTCTAAGATATTTAGCATTGAGTCAATAATATCCAGTCTCTATTCATATTTCCTTTATTGTTCCACAAACGTCTTTTCCAGTTATTTTTATATTTGTTTATTTTATAATTGCTTATATAAAAAGAAAGAAGTTCCAATTATGATTCACATGTTACATTTTGATTGTGATTGCTCTTTAGTTTCTTTTAATCTAAAATATTCTCCCTACTTTTATTTATCATGACACTATTTCAGTGCAGTTTTAGAGTGGAGATATCTTGCTGATAACATTTACCCTTTTAATGATGTTTATGATTATCCCCTTCTACCAAGGACTTGGATGTCCCTAAATGTGACTTTTATCTGATGCTGATATTTCTATTTATAAACTACTGAGAACTTTCTACCTCCAAGAAGCATGTTAGTTAGAATTTAAAGCTAGTATATTCAGTGTTCATTGTCACATAAAGACCCCTATTATTGTGAATATACTCATTAGCACCATTTCCACAAGGAATATTCCTGTTGTTTATAAATAAATACGTATGACTGTGATGACCATCACAAGCAGGACGATGGGCTGGGGTGAGATGCTATGCTATCCCCACCAGTGTGGAATACATTCTAAGGGGCAAAATGGACTAACCTTAGTTGTTTGATAGAAGAATATTAATTCACTTCTCCGGCTTTTGTGGGACTCCACCACAAGTACAATAAAACTCACAAATAAGCGTGTGTGTTTCCCCTTCAAATAGGACAGTTTGTGATGGAGCACCACACTCTCCCGGATGTGAAATCTTTCATATTGACTCCAGACCACCTAGGAGGAATTGAATTTGACTTGCAGCTATTATGGAGTGCTCAGACTTTTGATTCTCCACATCAACTCTGGAGAGCCACAAGCTCTTATAACAGGTAAATACAGTGATGGAGGCTTCCATGGGTAAAACTGAATGGTTTTCCATTTCTTTCAAGAGCTTGAGAAATAGCACTTTTCTCTGAAGGTGAGACTTTTATTTTAAAAAGGATAATTGATAGAATAACCCTGAGCTTGGAGTGGTGGTGCTAGCGGGTAGCCCAGCTACTCAGGAGGATCACTGGAGCTCTGGAGCGCAAGGCTGCAGTGAGCCATGATCGCACCTGAGAATAGCCACTGCACTCCAGCCTGGGCAACAGAAAGAGATCCTGTCCCTTAAAAAAAAAAAAAGTCAATGGCCAGACTGCCCAAAGTAATTTACAGATTCAATGCTATCCCCATCAAGCTACCAATGACCTTCTTCGCAGAACTGGAAAAAACCACCTTAAACTTCATATGGAACCAAAAGAGAGCCCACATAGACAAGTCAATTCTAAGCAAAAAGAACAAAGCGGGGGGCATCACACTACCAGACTTCAAACTATACTACAAGGCTACAGTAATCAAAACAGCATGGTACTGGTACCAAAACAGAGATATAGACCAATGGAACAGAACAGAGGTCTCGGAGGCAATACAACATATCTACAACCACCTGATCTTTGACAAACCAGACAAAAACAAGCAATGGGGAAAGGATTCCCTGTTCAATAAATGGTGTTGGGAAAGCTGGCTAGCCATGTGCAGAAAGCAGAAACTGGACCCCTTCCTGACACCTTACACTAAAATTAACTCCAGATGGATTAAAGACTTAAACATAAGACCTAACACCATAAAAACCCTAGAAGAAAATCTAGGCAAAACCATTCAGGACGTAGGTGTAGGCAAGGACTTCATGACCAAAACACCAAAAGCATTGACAATGAAAGCCAAAACAGACAAATGGGACCTAATCAAACTCCACAGCTTCTGCACAGCAAAAGAAACAATCATTAGAGTGAATCGGCAACCAACAGATTGGGAGAAAATTTTTGCAGTTTACCCATCTGACAAAGGGCTGATATCTAAAATTTACAAAGAACTAAAACAGATTTACAAGAAAAAAACTAACAAGCCCATTCAAAAGTGGGCAAAGGATATGAACAGACAATTTACAAAAGAAGACATACGTGAGGCCAACAAACATATGAAAAAATGCTCATCATCACTGGTCATCAGAGAAATGCAAATCAAAACTACATTGAGATACCATCTCACGCCAGTTAGAATGGCGATCATTAAAAAATCTGGAGACAACAGATGCTGGAGAGGATGTGGAGAAATAGGAACACTTTTACACCGTTGGTGGGAGTATAAATTAGTTCAACCATTGTGGAAGACAGTGTGGCGATTCCTCAAGGACATAGAAATAGAAATTCCATTTGACCCAGCAATCCCATTACTGGGTATATATCCAAGGGATTACAAACCGTCCTACTATAAGGACACGTGCACACGAATGTTCATTGCAGCACTGTTTACAATAGCAAAGACCTGGAACCAACCCAAATGCCCATCGCCAATAGACTGGATAGGGAAAATGTGGCACATATACACCATGGAATATTATGCAGCCATCAAAAACGATGAGTTTGTGTCCTTTGTAGGGACATGGATGAACCTGGAAACCATCATTCTCAGCAAACTGACAGAAGAGCAGAAGATCAAACACCGCATGTTCTCACTCATAGGCGGGTGTTGAACGATGAGAACACATGGACACAGGGAGGGGAGCACTACACACTGGGGTCAGTTGGGGGGAAATAGGGGAGGGACGGTGGGGGATGGGGAACTGGGGAGAGATAGCAAGGGGAGAAATGCCAGATGTAGGTGATGGGGAGGAAGGCAGCAAATCACACTGCCACGTGTGTTCCTATGCAACAATTTTGCATGTTCTTCACATGTACCCCAAAACTTAAAATGCAATAAAATAAATAAATGGGGGAAAAAAAAAGTCTTTTGTTTTTTTTTTTTTTTAAATTAAAAGAAATGACACTCTAGCAAATAGATCAACTTCCGATATATAAATAGGAAGTGTTCACACTTATTCCAAGAGTGAGACCAGAAGGGGTACACACACCACTTCCACCCACATCCTTAGTCACATGACACACCTGCCTACAAGGGAAGCAAGGAAATGTGTCTGACTAAAACCTTTATCAAAGAAATTTCATTTCAATTACAACAACCAGTGCAAATATAGTATCTCTGGTTAAGTCCATGTGTCGTTTACAAGATTTATTCTTCTCCCACACTGAGTATAGAGACGGAATAGGAATTTAACAAATACAGTAAAATAGCCCCCATCTGTAAAAAGGAAGAATGGAAAAAACAAAATTAAAACCACTATGAAAATGATAAGTGGGAAATGGGCAACCAGGAATCTGTCATAAATATATTACCCCCATTTTATAAATAATGAGATTAAGAGCTCATTATTTAGCATTAAAATCTTATTTCAGATTGTCTTGAGAATCATTTTCAAAAAACTTTTTCTTAAAGTTTTTCATCTTATATCAGATACTTTTATTGTATACTTATTCCTTTGAAATTGATATATAGGCTGGGCGTGGTGGCTCACGCCTGTAATCCCAGCACTTTGGGAGGCCGAGGCGGGTGGATCACTTGAGGTCAGGAGTTCAAAACAAGCCTGTCCAACATGGCGAAACCCTGTCTCTACTAAAAATACAAAATTAGCCGGGCATGGTGATGCATGCCTGTAATCCCAGCTACTCGGGAGGCTGAGGCAGGAGAATCGCTTGAACCTGGGAGGCAGAGGTTGTAGTGAACAAAGATCGTGCCACTGCATTCCAGCCTGGGCAACAAGAGCAAAACCCCATCTCAAAAAAAAAAGAAAGAAAGAAATTGATATATAGTAACCTTCAAGGACTGTGCTTTCATGTACTTTGTCCCAGTTTACAGGCAGGGAAACTGCCCTTCTTTAAGTGTTCTGCTGACATCTTCATTGCCACTTGGATGAAACCTACCCTCCTTCTGTAGCATACAAGGCCCAGCCTCCCCTCTGGTGTCATCTCAGATCTAGCCTTCTATCCACATTAAATATCTTACCAATCCCTGAACCCATCAGCCCATCCATACCTCCATGCTTTTGCAATTCCCCCAACCCTTCCTCCTCTTTTCCTTTTCCTCCTGCAAAACTTACTCCTTTGAGACCCAGCCCAGCTTAAATGCTAACCCCTTTGTGACAGCTTCCCTGACGTCCCATACAGTGCTATCAGCTCCCTCCTCCTGGTTCCTACTCTGTTCTAGCTTCTCTGCTGTAACACAGCTCATTATCTTGTAATAGTCTATCTGCTGTCCCAAGCTTTCACCGTGAACTTCTCCAGAGTGGACGGCACATCTGATTCATCTTAAATCCCCAGAACCACATGCTAAGCATGTGGTATGTTCTAAAAAAGCATCTTTTAGGAGCTTATCTTTGAGGTGAGGAGGTAAAATACGTAGGTAAGTGACAAAATGAAGAACTCCCACTAAGCACTCCCTGCTATGCACACTGTGAGAAATACAGAATAATATCAAGACCGTAGTTGTTCAAGGAAAAGAGAGACAGAGGCTGGGAAGTTATATAAGGATTCCTGAAAAGTGAGACCATTTATGGCCCATATTGTGATATGGGAAATGCGTAGTTTTAGAAAGGAGGTGAAAAGAACTGCAGGATTAAAGACATGTACCTAAAACTGTGCTTGGCACGTTTGAAGGGGTACTGAGGAATTGACCTAAGTAGTATTTAGGAATGGTGAAAAGCAGGACTCAAAGCGTGGGAGGCTATGCTATTTGTCTTGCATTCATTTATTTAACAAGTATTTATGGAATGTTTACTGTGTGTCAGAGGAGGTTCTGGGCACCTTGAATACATCGGTAAACAAAATAAAGATCCCTAAGTATAGGACTTCAAGTAAGGAGACACAAAACAGTAGACATAATAAGCAAACTATAATGTATGCCAGAAAGTGATATGTGCTATGGGAAAGTAAAAGGTATAGAGCAGGGTAAGGGGAAGCAGGAATGGGAAAACATTATAATTTATAATTAGAATGCTCCCAGTAGACCTCATTTGAGCAAAGACTTGAAGGAGGTGAAGCAGTTGGCTATGCAGAAACATGGGGAACAGGGTTCCTGGTAAAGTTGCTGAGATGGTAGCATTTGGGCATGTTTGGAGAACAACAAAGTGGCCCATATGGCTGGCATGGAGTGAGCAAGGAAGAGGGTAATAGACAATAATACTGAAGAAGTAAGGAGTTGGGGTAGGGCCACAGAGTGGGGCCCTGTAAACCAGTATGTGGCCTCTGGCTTTTACTCTCTAGTGCAAGGAGAACCCCTGCAGGGTTTGAGTAGAGCTAGACATGATCTGGCCAGGCATGGATTGTTCTGCCTATTTTAATATTTCTATTAATGTGGGGTTACTATTCACATTAAAGGTGTCAGTTTCCATGTAATTTAAGTATGTTACACAAAGTCTCATTTCCTGCTGATCTACACTTTGGAGGAAAACTGCAGACATACAGACTTTTAGAGTAGGAAGGAGATTCGAAACAGCAGCCCTGAAAGTCTACATGGTTTGTTAAAATCATACAGCCATGGCTGAGGCAAAGCCAAGCTGGGGTTCCACAGTTCCCAGTTTCCAGCCTGTGCCAGTCCACTACACTGACCCCAGGATATGACGTAAAAGTTTTGGATATGACATAAAAGTTTTATTATTGTTTTTAACCAAATCTTTGCTATCACTTTAATAATAAATAGACACATACCCCAAAATGGTCAAAACAAGCACAGCATTTATGAGAACTGTTCACAGATCCCTCACAAACAAGTTACAATGAAGATTCATAGCCCTGCTCTCTCCATTCAATGCATGACAGACTCCAAAGCCCCTTGAAGAAGGTTCCTGAAGCTTCTGAATGCTTGGCTGCCTTCCAGGCCATCTGACAGGGTTGGAGGGGCTACCCAGTGAGAAGTGTGGGAGATGAAGTAGGAGAGAGGTCCAAAAGTTTGCTGCTCACAGAATCATGACCTGGAGAATCCTGGGCCCCTCATAAACAGGGAAGTTCCCAAATCCCCATGAGTGGTTTCTAATGAGAAGTGATCTTGTTCTTCTACTTTGTAAAGGAATGAGGCTACAGAGTTTGAAAGGGGAACCTCAAAATTGAGTGTGAGTGAAATGGGTGCAGGGGCATCCTGCAGGGTTCTGCTTCCATATGCTCTGGAATGGTGTCCTGGAATCCTGAGGCATTTGCTACCTTCTCTGTAGGAGCAGCACCTGACACTGTCACATCTTCAGAAATAAAAGCTTTTTGTCCATTTGGGAATGCATTGATTAGGGTATTAGTCAACAAGAAACACTAAACAGGAATTGCAAAGAATTCTCAAGAGATCCAAAGGAAATGGCCGATTCTGTTCTGTCATCACCTGAGCCTTCTAGGTTTTCCTATGTAGTATGCGTTTCTCAACTTTCCTCATGAGAAGGACCTGAATACATGAAAGTAGCTCTATTTAACACCTCTGGATAATACTCTGAAGGTTAGGATAATTGGAGTGAGTTCTCAAAATAGTGTTTGCAGACTTGTAAGGTTCTTAGATGCTGGATACAAATACCACCTGAAAATTGTTTAGTGAGATCCGTGTCTTTCTGGGTAGGCCAGCAACCTATCAGTTGTTCCCTATGATCACAGTCTGCTCTGAATGTTTCCAGGAAGGACTACTCGGGAGAGTACACCATCTACCTGATCCCTTGCACGGTGCAGCCCACTCAGCCATGGGTTGACCCAGGAGAAAAGCCTTTGGCCTGCACTGCACATGCTCCAGAAAGGTAGGAAAATATAGTCAATCCTCATTATTTGCTGAATTCCTTATTTGTGAATTCTCCTACTCACTAAAGTTTATTTTTAACCCCCAAATCAATACAATGCTTTCATAGTCATTCAATGGCATGCACTGCAGAGTGGCAAAACATCTGAGTCACCTTACACACACATCCCCTGCTGAGGTCGGACCTGGTGATACTCTGCCTTCTTGTTGCAGCTCTCATGCTATAAACAAGCGTCCTGTGCACAGTCTATTTAGTGCCATGGTTTTTTCATTTTTGTGGCTTTTGTCGATGATTTATCCATTTAGAACGGCTCCCAAGCATATTGCCAAAGTGCTTTCTAGTGTTTCTAAGCATGAGAAGGCTGTAATGTGCCTTATGATAACCATGAGTTCAATGTAGATGAATCAACAATATATATTAACTAAGAGATCTTTACACAAAGCAGACATAAAACCTCGTTACATATTGACTGGTTGATATAAATGTTTTGACCAGAGGCTCATAGGAACCCAATCCTATATTTATTCTAGTAGCAATGGCTCAATATTCACTAATTCATTGTTTGTGGAGACTTTATAGAGCATAACAACTGTGAATAATGAGAATCAAGCATACATCAGCCCATATCCACCTCAGACCTGAGACTGTGTTGTGCTGTATATTCATTCATTCGTTCATTTCATTCATTCATATTTATTCAGCTCTTCTCATGTGCTTTGCTCTGGCCAAGGCATTGAGATGATAACACCACATTAGAGCAGGATTAAAAATAATCTGTGCTCTCAGGCAGTTTATAATCTAAGGTTACCTTTCTAGGAGCTGAGCAAAGTATATAGGAAACATTTCTGAGATAAAATGCCCAAGACAGAATCTGACATTAACATTAAGAGAAGACTATTTGAAATGTGGCTTTTAAATAAAAGACTGAGAATTGGCTATTGGATTTGGCAATACTGAGGTCATTGGTGAACTCAGCCAAGGGCAGGTTTGGTGGACTAAAGGGGAGAGAAGCCTGATTGGGGTGAGTTTGAGAGAGAGGAGAGAAAGTAGAGATGGCAGGGATAAACAGTGCTTGAGGAGTTGCTATAGAGAATGCCAGAGAAAAGGGACAGTAACTAGAAACAGATGAGGAGTCAAATAAAAAGCAGGTCTTATTTGCTTTATTTCATGATGCTTGTATGCTGGTGGGAATAATATAATAGAGGGGAAATTTGATGATATTGGGGATAGAGAGAAAACTTGCAGAGCCAGGTCCTTGAGTAGGGCAGGGGAGTAGATCCAGGGCATGAGGGAAGGGCTGGCCATAACTACAAGCACAGAGAGTTCATCTACTGAAGAGGCAGGCAGTAAATCAATGGAAGTAGGTGAAAGGAGAATTAGAAGAGAGGGAGGGTAAGGATGACAAAGTGGATATCTGATTGAATCTATGCTCTCTGTGAAATGAAAAGCCATGCATTTGCTGTAAGTGAGGTTTCAACCCTATATGTACAATGTTTTTCCAATCTGCTAACCAAGACAGCTACTAAATGACTAACAGGTGGGTAGCGTATACAATGTGGAGATGCTAGATGAAGGGATGATTTATGTTCTAGGCAGGATGGAGAAGAAAAGCACAAGATTTCATCATGCTAGTCAAAATGGCGCATGATTTAAAACTTACAAATTGTTTATTTCTGGAATTTTTTTTGTTTAATATTTATGGACCATGGTAGACCTCGGGTAACTGAATCTGAGGAAAGCTAACTCATGGATGAGGGGGGAACTACTGTATATAAGTTTCATACAACATGAATTTTCTCTGCTACTTTTTTTTTAAACTCAGTGAATCATTTGTTGATTTATTTGTATTGATTCATGTATCTGTAGCTTGTTGCTTACTGCATTAATGTATTCATTGTAGGAAAATTCCACAATGTATTCGAATACTCCCTTTGGCTTATTAATTTCAGATTCTCTCTATTACAAAGAAAATTCTTACTTATATATTTCTTGGTACACAAATGTAAGAAGAGTTTCTCCAGGGTAAGTTCTGTATTTGTGTGTGTGTGAGAGAGAGAGAGACAGAGTTTTGCTCTTGTAGCCCAGGCCGGAGTGCAATGGCGCGATCTCAGCTCACTTACAACCTCCTGTGTCCAAGTGATTCTCCTGCCTCAACCTCCCAAGTAGCTGGGATTACAGGCATATGCCACCATTCCCAGCTCATTTTTGTATTGTTAGTACAAAAATGTTGGTCAGGTTGGTCTCAAACTCCTGACCTCTGGTGATCCGCCCACTTTGGTCTACCAAAGTGTTGGGATTACAGGTGTGAGCCACTGCGCCCAGCCAGTTCTGGATTTCTAAAGGGGAGAGATAATCGATGGTTTGAAACTGGCAAAAAGGATCAAGGAAGACACCAACACTGTCCTCAGGCCTTGTGTGGCAGAAATGTGGGAGGTGGCAGAGGAAGAACGTGGCTGAGGATACTGAGGCTTCAGAGGTGGGGGTCCTTGCCTTACATCAGGGAGATTATTACTTGCAGGTGCCCCATTATTCCCAGGGTGACTTTCCCCGTGGGCCTAACCTTGCTTTAGATCCTGTATATGACTCCATATGGATCCAACAGAACTACAACACACACACAAAATCAAGACTGACACAGGAAATTCAGACTTAATACAAAAGAATTATGTCTCATATTGTGACTATTTTGGAGAGGTCTGTCACATATTTTAACCTTATAAAAAATAATCTCAGATTCATTATTTATTTCTTTAACCAATACTGAATATTTTCTCATGTGCCTAGAGCTATGGTGAATTCTAGTAATATCAGTATCAACAAGAAAAATCTGTTTCCCTGAGTCAGGTAAATAAGCATGTGATGCAGCCAGTGGTTATCTCAGAGCCATTGAAGCAGGGTTGTGAGGGCTCCAAGTTCTTCCTGTCAGTCCAACTCTCTCAAATCTACCACTGGGGTACCTTCAACAGAAAGCAGGGAATGGGCAGATGGACTCTGCTGGAAAGGTAAATAATTGAAAGGTCATTCATTCGCTATTCTTTAACATATATATGTGTCAGGAACTTGGCTAGCACTGGGTACACAATGATGAGATGGACTATAGAACCTTTAGTGGGTAAAGCGCCTTCAATCAGTCAGTCACATATTTAAATAAAATTTCAGACCATGATAAGCACTGTGAGAGAAAAGCACAAAGTGTAATAGGAAGAGATGATAAGGGGCCTAACTATCCTAGGAGGTAAGAGAAAGAAGGAAAGTTTTCTAGAGAAAGTGGTGATTGAGTTGAAACCTAAGAGATAAGTAAGCATTAACTAGGCAAAGGAGAAGAGAAAAAAAAAAAGGAGAGGGTGTTCTGGCAGAATGTGCAGGAATGCCAAGGCCAGAAAGCTATAGAATTCATTATCACTCATCTCAAATTGGTCCTTAGGGCTTTCAAGCAATGTACAATGCAATGGTTCCCTCATCTATTCTCATTCCTCTCACCTATTTTTTTATGATTTAAAAACAAAAAAACAAAACAAAACTTTATTATGCTTTAAGTGCTGGGATACATGTGCAGGATGTGCAGGTTTGTTACATAGGTATACATGTGCCATAGTGGTGCACCCGTTGACCCATCATCTATATTAGATATTTCTCCTAATGCTATCCCTCCCCTAGCCATCCACTTGCCAACAGGTCCCAGTGTGTGATGTTCCCCTCCCTGTGTCCATGTGTTATCATTGTTCAACTCCCACTTATGAATGAGAACATTTTTTATGTTTTCTGTTCCTGTGTTAGTTTGCTGAGAATGATGTTTCCAGCTTCATCCATGTCCCTGCAAAGGACATGAACTCATCCTGTTTTTATGCCTGCACAGTATTCCATGGTGTATATGTGCCACATTTTCTTTATCCAGTCTATCATTGATGGCCACTTGGATTGGCTCCAAGTCTGCTGTTGTGAATAGTGCTCCAATAAACATACATGTGCATGTGTCTTTATAGTAGAATGATTTATAATCCTTTAGGTATATACCCAGTAATGGGATTGCTGGGCCAAATAGTATTTATGGTTCTAGATCCTTGAGGAATTCCCACACTGTCTTCCACAATGGTTGAACTAATTTACACTCCCACCAACAGTGTAAAAGTGTTCCTATTTCTCCACATTCTCTCCAGCATCTGTTGTTTCCTGACTTTTTAATGATTGCCATTCTAACTGGCGTGAGATGGTATCTCATTTTGGTTTTGATTTGCACTTTTCTAATGACTAGTGATGATAAGCTTTTTTTCATGTTTGTTGGCCGCATAAATGCCTTCTTTCGAGAAGTGTGTATTTATATCCTTTGCCTACTTTTTGATGAGGTTTTTTTTCTTGTAAATTTGTTTAAGTTCCTTATAGATTTTGGATATTAGCCCTTTGTTAGATGGATAGATTGCAAAAATTTTCTTCCTTTCTATAGGTTGCCTGTTTACTCTGATAATAGTTTCTTTTGCTGTGCAGAAGCTCTTAAGTTTAATTAGATCCCATTTATCAGTTTTGGTTTTTGTTGCCACTGCTTTTGGTGTTTTAGTCATGAAGTCTTTGCCCA
Source organism: Cebus imitator (assembly GCF_001604975.1). Classification (NCBI taxonomy): domain Eukaryota; kingdom Metazoa; phylum Chordata; class Mammalia; order Primates; family Cebidae; genus Cebus; species Cebus imitator. The sequence goes on from NW_016107438.1 coordinate 1,257,844, forward strand.
TGCCTATGTCCTGAATTATATTGCGTAGGTTTTCTTCTAGGGTTTTTATGGTTTTAGGTCTTACGTTTAAGTCTTTAATCCTCCTTGAGTTAATTTTCGTTTAAGGTGTAAGGAAGGGGTCCAGTTTCAGTTTTCTGCATACAGCTAGCCAGTTTTCCCAACACCGTTGATTAAACAGGGACTCCTTTCCCCATTGTTTGTTTTTGCCAGGTTTATCAAAGAGCAGATGGTTGTAGATGTGTGGCATAATTTCTGAGGCCTCTGTTCTGTTCCATTGGTCTATATATCTGTTTTGGTACCAGTATCATGCTGTTTTTGTTTCTGTAGCCTTGTAGTATAGTTTGAAGTCAGGTAGTGTGATGCCTCCAGCTTTGTTCCTTTTGCTTAGAATTGTCTTGGCTATACAGGCTCTTTTTTGGTTCCAGATAAAATCTACAGTAGTTTTTTCTAATTCTGTGGAGAAAGTCAATGGTAGCTTGGTGAAGATAGCATTGAATCTATAAATTACTTTGGGCAGTATGGCCATTTTCATGATATTGATTCTTCCTGTCCATAAGCATGGAATGTTTTTCCATTTGTTTGTGTCCTCTCTTGTTTCCTTGAGCAGTAGTTTTTAGTTCATTTTGAAGAGGTCCTTCACATCCCTTGTAAGTTGTATTCCTATATATTGTATTCTGTTTGTAGCAATTGTGAATGGGAGTTCACTCATGATTTGGCTCTGTTTGTCTATTATTAGTGTATAGGAATGCTTGTGACTTTTGCACATTGATTTTGTATCCTGAGACTTTGCTGAAGTTGCTTATCGGCTCAAGGAGATTTTGGGCTGAGATGGTCGGGTTTTCTAAATATATAATCATGTCATCTGCAAACAGAGACAATTTGGCCTCTTCTCTTCATATTTGAATGGACTTTATTTCTTTCTCTTGCCTGATTGCCCTGGCCAGAACTTCCAATACTGTGTTGAATAGGAGCGCTGAGAGAGGACATCCTTGTCTCGTGCCAGTTTTCAAATGGAGTGCTTTCAGTTTTGCCTATTCGGTATGATATTGGCTATAGGTTTGTCACAAATAGCTCTTAGTATTTTGAGATACGTTCCATCAATACCTAGTTTACTGAGAGTTTTTAGCATGAGGAGGTGTTAATTTTATCTAAAGCCTTTTTTTTCTCTCACCTATTTTATTCCTTCCTACAAACTTGCTGCTTCTCCCCTATTGTCACCTTCAACTGGTGACCTTTTTGTCCTGTTGGAGTGAGGAAGCAGAAGAAATCAGAAGAGAACTCATACAAGCTCCTAGCATCATACCTACATCTGTGCATCAGACCTACCAGCATGTATCTATGCATGTACCCCACGTGGCCCACACAATCTAAAATATTTACCATCTGGCTGTTTACAGAAAAAAAATTGTCAACCTCTCTGTTCTAGGTGCTTATACCCAAATCTTAACTATATCCTTGAGACTTCTCCTATTCTGGCACAGTCAGCAATGCTTTTAGGCTGCCCCTTTAAAATGTATTTGAAATTCAATTATTTTAGCTGCCCTCCTGGCAATAGCCCTGGTCAGAACAATAATCATCACTTATCTAAATTATTGAAATAGCCTCTTAACAAAGTCCCCGACAGCCACCCTGCAGTCTCTTCTTAGCACAGCAAACCCCACTCACTTTCTCAAAACACTCCACGGTTTTAATAAAACCCAAAGTCCTGACCGTACAGGTAAGGTTTAATGGGATCTGGTCCCAAGTCACCTCTCTGATCTTACCTCCCTCACTGTACTCCAGCCACCCTGGCCAACTGGCCATTCCTCTAATGTATTGTACACACTCTTACCCCAAAACTTTTGCCCTGCCATTTCCTCTTCCTGAGGGCCTCCTCTCCACGTAGCCACATGCCTTATTCCAGTGCCTGCTTCAAGCCTTTGCATGAATGTGTTCCTCTCAATGAGGCCTCCCATGACTAAGTTTCTTCCTTTCTCTCTCCTAATAGTGTATATTTAAGGTGAAAAACATTATATTTCATACATAGTGAAATGATTACTACAGACAAACAAATTAACGTATCCATCTCCTCACCCAGTTACCTTCATGCACATGTGTGTATGATAAGAGCACCTGAAATCTACTCTCTTAGGAAATTTTCAGTACACAGTATTATTGCAACTTTGCACCTTTTGACTTACATTTCCCCACATTCCCCTCCTCCTCACCCCTGGTAACCACTGTTCTCTTTGTTTCTATGTATCTGGCTTTTGGAGGTTTTTTTGCACCTGCCCAAACCCAACTTTTTTTTGATTCCATATACAAGTAAAATTGTGCAGTATTTTTCTGGTCTGGCTTATTTCATATACTATAATGTCCTCCAGGTTCATCCATGTGGTCACAAATGGTAGGATCCCTTTATTTTTTAAGACTGAATATTTCATTGTGTGTATATACATCACATTTTCTTCGTCGATTAATCCATTGATGGACACTGGTTGTTTCCACATCTTAACTATTGCGGATAATGTTACAATGAACATAGGAGTGCAGGTATCTCTACAAGATGCTCATTTCACCTTCTTTGGGTATATACAAGGAATAGGGATTGCTGGGTCATGTAATAGCTCTAGTTTTAATTTTTTGAGGATGGTCCATACTGTTTTCCATAGTGGCTGCACCAGTTTACACCCGTGTCCACATTATTTAGAATTTTCAGCTGAACCTCCTTCTAGCATTACCCTTTCTCTGCCTAATTTTCCTCCTTATCACCTGTTACCTTTTAGCATGCTATATTATTTTTTATTTATTTTTCTTTCTATCTCCTCTTAGAGGGTAATTTCCCCAAGATCATGTTTTTCTGTTTTGTCCACAAATGAACTCCTATTACTAGAATGATGTCTAATGTTTAATATATGCTCAGTGAATATTTGCTGAATAAATGAGTCCTGAGGCACTAGAGATCATGAAGTAGAGAATTGGTCAGGAGATCAAAAGAAGGCCAGTCTGGCTAGATCCCAGAAAGGGAGGGAAGAGGAAGAGAAGCAGGAGATAAGGCTGAAGAAATAGGCAAAGGCCAGAGCTTTATAGGTCATAGCAAAAATATTGCTCTTGCCTCCAGAGGATTTCGGAAACCACTGAAGGATCTTAAGCAAATTTGAGTTTTTGAAAATGACACTGGCTTATCCGCTGCAGCACGGAGAATAGCCTAGAGGGAAATAATAGTGACTCCAGAGAGACCAGTTAAGGGCCTGGCACCTCTTTTGTTGCCTTTCACTGAGATGCTTACACTAGAAGGAAGAGCAAGTTTGCAAGAGAAGAGCATATCAAGATTGGGTTATCTGATAGCCATATAAAGATCCATTCAGCAGCCAGATATGTGTTTCTGGAGCTTAGAGGAAAAATCGGGATTAGAGAGTTAAATTTGGCATTACTACCTTTGAGATGGCAAATGCACTCAATGACGCGGCTGAGATCATCTCAGGTGAAATTATTGAGGGAGAACAATGGGGGTCCCAGAACTGAGCCTTGGGGAGCCCTTGACTCAGGAAGAAGGCTGGGAGGAAGGCACGCAGAGCAAGGCAAGAGAGTATCGCCTAGCAACATCCTGAAAGTGGGACATGCAATAAAGTTTTGATAGGTCGAACAGTTAAAGCCTCTGAGCATGCAGCTCTGGGAAGAAATACAGCTGGGCTCCAAAGCAGAGAGCACTTCAGAAATCAAAGAGCAACTTTGGGAGCCCCCAGAGTGAAAGGGCCAAAAAATAAAGCAAAGGATACCAAACAGTCTAAAGACTAATTAATTATTTTTTAAGACTAATTTATTATTTCTATTCAAAAACAATAACAACTAAAGTCCTTTTATTACCTCACACATCCCTTTATTCAGTAAATAGTGCCCACGACGAAGTTTTATGTACAATCCTGAGGAAGGTAGGGAAGGGAGGGCAACTCAAATGACATATGCAAAGCTGACACTGCTCTCAGAGAGCTCTTGTTTCTCCTTGCGTTTAGATTCCTGATACCCATTGCATTCCAGCAGACCAATCGCCCCGTGCCAGTCGTGTATTCACTCAACACTGAATTTCAGCTCTGCAATAACGAGAAGGTGTTCCTAATGGATCCCAACACATCTGATATGTCACTGGCAGAAATGGATTACAAAGGAGCCTTTTCAAAAGGTAGGTTGCTTCCTCCACCTGCAGAAGGAGGCTCTGCCTGGATATGAGAAGCTTTTGTTAAGTTGCTGGACCAACATCTCTGCTCATAAGCTCTCAGTCAGTTTTCCAGTAAAGAGCCCTCAGGGTTGGTTCCAGGACAGCGAGGATTGAATCAAGGAACAGGTCCATTTCGTGCTGTTTAAAAATCAAATCACACACTTGGCAGTATAATGATTGGCAGTGTGATGCCATGGAAAAGCACTGGTATGAGTAGTAAGAGGACTGGGGTTTCTGACCAGATTTTAGCACATTGTCTAACTCTGGGTCAATTGCTTTCTCAGTTCTCCAACCCCGTTGCCTACCAGTCTCAAAGGGATGCCAAGCATGTGTGTTCTCCATCCTGCTTTCTCTATTGGAAATGGCTCACTTCATGGTCACTTCTCCATCTGTCTGCTGCAGGCTGGATTCTATCCTGTCTTTCTCTTGTCAGTGACACCAAATCGATGTATTCTGCCACTGTTTTCCTGTTTGGTTTTCTTTGAATCAGCCTCAATCAACACCATCTGGCCTGTCAGATGACTCCTTCTCACTCTCACTCTCCTGTCCCTGGTCTCCAGCCTCTGCCCCTTCTGTGTCAGTGTCCCCAGGTTCCATGCTTAGCTCATTCTATTCTGGCTCTGAGTGCTGCCTCTGGTCATTCCCGTGGCTTGGGTCATCGCTTTACTCTGAACTTCTTATACTCCTACTGCTCTGTGGCCATTCTATAGGATTTGACATCATCTTGGATCTCTCCAGGCTTCATTTCTATGTTACCACATGCAGAGATGAAACTACCAAAGCTCCCCAAGCAGCATGACTTTCAGACACCTGGAGATGCCTAGGACTGGACTTGTCTCCTTCCAAGCATGCTTCTCTCCATGCCTGCTACCCTACTGACTGCATCACCATCCTCTACGTGCCCTAACCAAAAATCTCAGGGTTACTTTCAACTTCCCCATCATGTCCTACATCCCATCTATCATTAAGATGAGTGGAATCTGATTCCTAGATGTTTCTTGAGTTCATCCTCTTGCTTTACAGCTATATTTTAAGTGCCTATCCCTCACTAAAGGATTAAAATATCCCCTAGCAGTTCTCTGGGACTCAAGTCTCTGTCCGTGACCCATTCTCCATGTTTCTAAGGTCCAAGTGTGTTATTACCTTTCTGGTTAAAACCCTCCAGTGTTTCTTATTACTTATATATTCAAGTCCAGCCTCCTCAGCACTGTTTATTTGCCCAGGAGCCTCTCCTGCCAGAGCCGCTACACACCCTCCGCTCTTGTCACACCGACTTACTTAGCACCACATAGTAAATGTTTGGGATGAGCATTTGGAATTAGCTGGATTTGTACTAATTCCAAAATCCTCCTCCCACTACATCATTGCTGTGGAAGCTTGAATAAGTTACTTAAAGTGGGAATAATAATTGAAGCTATCTTTTGGGCTCTTGGGAGGGTTAAGTAAGATGGTTGCATGTAAAGAGCTTGGTGTCATAGCAGACACGTAGGAAACAGTGCCTACACCAGGACTTAAACCCTTGAACCATTCAGTATTTTGTACATGGACTTTTTTTTTTTCCCCCAGAATGTTCTCTTCTGCCTCTCACTCCCACCCCAAACGCACTGTCTGACAAATGCCTACTTGTGTTTCAGGATACTGCTCAAATATTGTCTCTCTTGAAATCCTTCCATACCATTCCCCAGTCAGATTTCTATAGTTGGCTTCATGCTCTCTTAACACGACATACCTTCCGCTATTGTGGTATGTAACAATATAGCATTTGGGTGATTAATAGAGTATTGTGGTGGTTTGGTTTGAGAGTAGCATAGCACCCTCACTTGGAATCCCACCCTCACCATTTGCTTGCTTTGTGACCTTCAGCAAATCACTTAGCCCCACTCAGTACCTCAAGTTTCTCAAATGCAAAATTGTGAGCACTACATGAGTTATTACATGAGAAGGACCTGGTACAGTATCTGGCAATTATTATGAGTTTGATAAATGTGAGCTATTTTAATCAATCACTGTGCATTTATTTCCGTCCTTTCAGCTGCATCTCATACACCTTTGTATCCCCTGTGCATAACAGATTACTTTGCTTCCCTTAAATGCTTAATTAATGCTTATTGAAAAAAAGAAGCAATAAATTAATAAGTATTTTAGGGGCACATGGAACCATAGAGCTCTCCATAGAAAGTTGCTTTTTACTCTAAAGGAGCATGTTTAAACCCTTTCAACCATTGACATTTGTTTCTCTTTCATCTTAAAGTCTGACCTAATTAATGCCTTTCAACCTTTTCAGGTCAAATTCTTTATGGCCGAGTGCTTTGGAACCCAGAACAAAACCTTAACTCTGCTTACAAACTCCAGCTGGAGAAAGTCTATCTTTGCACGGGCAAGGATGGCTATGTGCCTTTCTTTGATCCCACGGGGACGATCTACAATGAAGGGCCGCAGTACGGATGCATTCAGCCTAACAGACACCTAAAACACAGATTCCTGCTGTTGGTATGCTGAGTGTTCTCACTATTGTGTTAAAGAGCAGACACTTGGACAGATTTCCTTAGCTATGACTTCTGCCTAAAGTAGATAGAGATCCACTCTTGTTGGCGTCCTCTCTGTGTTTGTGTTGTTTCTCTCAGATCGGCTACATACTAGTACATATGCAGTGGTTATGTTGGGTAACAAGACAACTTCTATCCCAGGAAGAGGAAACTCTAGGCCAATATTTCTCAAAGTATGGTTCAGAGACCTGGAGTGTCCCCATACTCTTTCAGGGAGTCTACAGAGTCAGAATTACTTTCATAATAATATGATGATGACTCTTTTTTTTCATACTTATTCCCTCATGAGTTTAGAGGGTATGAAAAGTTTATCAATAAAATTTCAGATTTTACATTGTAACAACTATTTAAAAAATAACCACTCACCAGGTTTTGATTTAGTATCAAAAAAGAGGCAGGGCATGATGACTCATGCCTGTAATCCCAACACTTTGGGAGGCCAAGGTGGGAGGATCATTTAAGCTTAGGAGTTTGAGACCAGCCTGAGAAACATAGGGAGACCTCTATCTACAAAAAAAGATTTGAGAACTAGCTGGGCTTGGTGGCATGCACTTGTAGTCACAGCTACTTAGGAGGCTGAGGTGAGAAAATCACTTGAGCCTGGGAGGTCAAGGCTGCAATGAGTCAAGAGAGCACCACTTTACTCCAGGCCTGGCGATAGTCCGAGACCCTGTGTCAAACAAAAGGCATAATTATTTGAAAAAGCGAGGCAGGTGGATCACGAGGTCAAGAGATCGAGACCATCCTGGTCAACATGGTGAAACCCCGTCTCTACTAAAAATACAAAAAATTAGCTGGGCATGGTGGCGCGTGCCTGTAATCCCAGCGACTCAGGAGGCTGGGGCAGGAGAATTGCCTGAACCCAGGAGGCGGAGGTTGCGGTGAGCTAAGATCGCGCCATTGCACTCCAGCCTGGGTAACAAGAGCGAAACTCTATCTCAAAAAAAAAAAAAAGAAAAAAGAAAAAGCTATTAACTACATAGCTTTAGAGGCCAGATTTTCTTCATACACTTTAGCCAAAACAGCATATCACAACTGATTGAATTCAGAAGCAGTTATGAGAATCTAGTTCTTTTCCTAAGATTATAAAAATGTAAAATGCCACCAGCTCTCTTTTTTGGGGTGAATGGATGAATTTAGGTATTTTCACTAAAAAATCTCTTACTTAGGTTAACATGTAATGAGTTCCTTATTGTCAGTTTAAAATGAATTAATAAGTAAGCACTCTTAGAATTTTTTCAGGTTTAATTTTTAACACAATAAATGTCGATAGATATAAGTCACATCAACACAAACTCTCTGGGGTTCCTGACTTTTAAGTGTGTAAAGGGTCTTGAGACCAAATAGCTTGAGAATTATTGGGCTGGAATATCTCACTTTTTGCATTTTGAGATCACAAAAGTCACCACATTTCCTTTTTGGGAAGGACAGTGGGTTCCCAGAGGAAGTGTATTAGTCTGTTTTCATGCTGCTAACAAACTGAAACTGGGTAATTTATAAAGGAAAGAGGTTTAATTGACTCACAGTTCAGCATGGCTAGGGAGGCCTCAGGAAATTTACAATCATAGAAGAAGGGGAAGCAAATATGACCTCCTTCACATAGCGGCAGCAAGGAGAAGTGCCAAGCAAAGGGGGAAAAGCCTCTTAAAAACCATGAGATTTCATGAGAACTCACACCCTGTCACAAGAACAGAATGGAGGTAACCACCCCCATGAATCAATTACTTCCTACCAGGTCTCTTTCATGACACATGGGAATGATGGGAACTATAATTCAAGATGACATTTGGTGGGGACACAGCCAAACCATAGCAGGCAGCCACTACCTTAAGGAGAGGGCTTTGCAGCACAGACTGGTCCAAGCCAAGCTAACGCCAGGAGTGATCAGTACTTTTCCCCTCGCAGCCACTGCCACCTACCAGTACAGAGGAGCCATATTTCTAAATCTCGCATTTCTTTTTTCTGAAATCCTAGGACCGCAGTCAGCCAGAGGTAACTGATAAGTACTTCCATGATGTGCCTTTTGAGGCTCACTTTGCCTCTGAGTTACCCGATTTCCATGTGGTCAGTAGCATGCCAGGTGTGGATGGATTTACTCTAAAAGTAGATGCACTCTATAAGGTGAGTTTGGTGAGAAGAACAGATGCTTAAGACCGAGTCTACTTTAAAGCTTGCGGGGGGAAAAAAAAGGAGGACTGCAAAATCTCTGGATTCTTCATCATTCCACCATTCTTGCTGGCAGATCTTTTCTTATTGTTGTTAAGCTTATCATCCACCCAAAATTTTCACATGTATCCCCAGTAGACAAAAACAATGACACAGTTCTTTAATTTGCATATAGTCATTTGTCATTGTGCACATCATGGCTGCATATGATACTCCAGTTTTTCCTAAGTTCTTTTATACGGCATCCACTTTTGGTTCAACGCTAGACCAGCTGATTTTCATGGACATATGGAAAACATTTCACAAAATCATAATACTCTACAGCAATTTAGAAGGGCAAGAATTACTACTATTTGGTAAACAAAAATACCTTAAGTTTCAGCAATGAACATGAGCTTTCAAGATCAAATTTCACTTCTTTTCCATTTCCAAATAGCGATCTATGACCCTTCAGAACCATTATCATGCTTTAGAAGTTATTTCAAAACCATGAAGTGTTTTAATGAAGGAAGATGTGGGGGAGATAAAATACTTGATGATATAGCCTGATCCAGAAAGTGTTCAGAAAATGTTTGTCAGGTATCTATGCATTATGCACAGAGTATATGTTTAGTGAATATTTTGTTGAATGACTCAATTTTTGCTGAAGTTCACCAATAAATAGTAAATTGACATAATACACAGTTGATGGTCACTGTAAATAAATGTGGTTTTTAATGATATTATTTCACTGCTATCAATAAAGACAGACAAATCATAAGCATTCACTTAGCTAAAGAGACCACAAAAGGTAATTTCTTAGGCTATTCCATGTACACATAGGGAAACAAATAAAGAATGTGAATAGCTGACTCAAGATCATCTTAATTTGGAAATAAAATAGAAACTATATTTGGTTCAATTCTCTATGTATTAGTAGACATCAACCATGGCCTTTATCTCTCCATTTCCTCTCTTCAGAGGTGGTCTGTGGGCAATAACAACATGTTTGCTTTGTCTCCCTGCAGGTAGAGGCAGGACATCAGTGGTATCTCCAGGTGATCTACATCATTGGCCCTGACACCTTCTCAGGGCCCCGTGTGCAGCGCTCTCTCACAGCTCCATTCAGACGCAATCGAAGGGACCTGGTGGACCCCAGTGGCCGGCTGACCCTGGATGATTCCCTGATCTATGATAATGAAGGAGACCAAGTCAAAAATGGCACCAATATGAAGTCCCTGAATCTGGAGATGCAAGAGCCGGCGGTAGCTGCGTCTCTGTCACAGACTGGGGCATCCATTGGCAGTGCCCTGGCTGCGATCATGCTTCTACTTCTGATGTTTTTGGTGGCTTGTTTCATCAACAGGAAATGCCAGAAACAGAGGAAGAAGAAGCCCGCAGAGGACATTTTGGAGGAATATCCTCTGAATACCAAGGTAGAAGTGCCCACGAGGCACCCGGACCGGGTAGAGAAGAACGTGAATAGACAGTACTGCACTGTGCGGAACGTCAACATCCTGAGCGAGCCTGAGGCAGCTTACACGTTCAAAGGTGCTAAAGTAAAAAGACTGAATCTGGAAGTCAGAGTTCACAACAATTTACAAGATGGAACAGAAGTTTAACGGAGGAGACCTACGTGTATTTTTTTCTAAAATCATTTTTATAAAATGGGGGGAAATACTGGTATTTTTATAATCTCGCAGATAAAAAAGGGAAAACTATAGCTTTGAGTGGCAGACGGCACACATCACATGCATCAACTCACAACTGAGCTACCTCATTCAACAAAGAACCACTGAGACCCCCAGAGTATTAGAGTTATTTCCGTAGATCCCTTTAATAGCGTCAGCAACTGTACAGAGCTCCTTCTGTAACGCTGGTTTTAGAAAACGGTACTTTAGTATCAGGACAGGAGTCGAACAATTAGATTAGCAGTTGGTGATGAGAGGACTGGGTAGTGTACCATGACAGACCCCAGAGAAGAGCAGGTACAGGGGCTTTGGTTTCCTCTCCCAGCCCCAGTTTTCTCCCACAGGGCTTTTCCTGAGTTCCCAGACAGCAGAGTATGAACTGCTGACACCCAGATTCCATTAAAAATTCTGCTAATCAACACAACTCATATATTTGCTTATGGTTTCCATTTGACAGCCTATGCTCCATGGCCTCTAATTGTACTTTGCTTTTCCAGAGCCATTTTCACCTGGAGATTTCGATGTGCTTAAGACTACTGTAGAATCCTCTGAAAACCATGGGAGTCTCCCCTGGCTGACTTCTGGCACAGAGAACTCCCTCCTATAAAGGGGGAGATGAAACCCCAGTTAAGGAGGGGCCTGGCAGGCATATCAGCGCAAGTTAGTGATGCGCTTCACCCCAGGGAGGTGTCTTTGTTCCCAACTGGTTTACTGGGCACTGAGACATCCCACCCTGACCAAGGATGCTGCAAAACAGGATCAATGCACTATGACCTTTTAATTCAACATTGCCATAAATGCTTTAAAGAAAACCCACCTACTCCAGGAATAGACAATCCTGTGTGCTTTGCTAGCTGTGGGATTTTATATTCTGTTAATGCTTTGGGAAAGTAAGTGATTCATTTGAATATGGCAAATCAGGAGAAAGCCCAGGTTGGGGTGAAATCAGACTTAACAAGTACAGGCTGGTTCTCCTTGCTGTGTGTGACACAGCAGACAGAGGCACTGTTCCTGGTGCAGTATTTCAGGGATTTCTCTTTGAGGGGTTCTTTTCTGGTAGCTCAGGCAATTATTTTTGCCATATCAGCACATGACAAGGCCATAAACACATGGCTGTAAAATAATTTAGTGTTCAAGTATCAGCTTAACTCTTTTGTGTAGGGTACACACGGCTTGCTTTTGTTTCTTCTTTGTTTCTGACTTATTGGCAGAAACATGAGCATGTGTGCCATGCTGTTTTGAATTGGAGGCACAGCTTCATTATTCAAGAGTAAAAGACATATCCTCTTCTGATGCATGGCACACCATACTCACCAAGCAAATAACACACCCTTCACATTGTGTAATATTTATATGAGAATAACTCAAGCTCTTTGAGAACATTCCAAACCAGTAACACTTTGGAACTAAAAGCTAGAAAGAATGAACTGTGAAAGGTTCTAGGCAGCTCTGTGAGACTCCAAGCTCCTTGAAAGTAGACCTTTGTGAGCCGCGCCTTTCATTCTTCAGCACTGCCTTGCATGTAACAAGCTCTCCAGAAATGTTGTTGAATGAATGAATGGTGTCATGGGTGAGTGATAGGGAAATAAATTTAGGAAGGGAAAGTGAGAGAGTATGGTGGCAATATCACAAGGGAGGAGAGAAGAAAACAATTATCTTCTCTAATTGGATTATAAGATAGTCTTTTACTTGAAGCAAAGAAACACCATTTTACAAAGGCATGATTCTGGCGGTGGTCCTAAGGGAAGCATGAACGAAACATTCTTAATAATGTATCAGCAGGAGGTAAGACTATGAACTGGCATCCAGAATAGGAGATTTAGAGGAAAGTCTGATTTAGCATTCTGAGATGAGTGTCAAGTTTTCAGGAAAGAATGAATTGGAGTGAGCCCAGAGTCTGAAATTCCTGACAGGTCAGGTGCTACTTAAGACGAACTTAGGCAATTCAGGAAAGAACTCCTGTTTCAGCCTCACGGACACCCAGAATTGGTATCTCATGGCTGATCAGCCAGGCACAGAATCTCCAGAACAACCTAGAGAGTGAATGCTAATTTGCAGAAGAAATTTCCATTTGGCCCATTATTTGTAACTGTGTAATTGCTCCAAGTGCCAGAATGCTTACACATTAAAGCAGCACCTTTCCATTTGCCCAGATGTTCTTCTTGCACACCCCTTCCATTACTGCTGAATAGGACATTGCATGGGAAGAGTGCAGAGGTGGCAGAATGAAGCTAGAGTAGGAAGGATTAAAGACTGAACCCCAGAGTGCTCCCAGCAACCTCCACGGACAAGGTTTGAAATGACAAGGGCAAGAGTAAAATAGGAAACTGTGTGAAAGGAAGGCCCTTGCAGTATTTTTGCCTCCCATTCTTTCTGCCCCTTACCCCACTACATGTACATTATTGAATGCCAGTACTTCTCTAGTGGATGCACACTTGTTAAATAGTGTTAAGAGATGTGGAAATGAGATATACCCCTTTGATGTAGAATTATTCACTTGGTTTGTTTCATACTTCATTATAGGAATCAGATAATTTGATAACTAATGTGGATTACATTTCAGTCAAAGCTCTGCTTTCAATTTCTCTGATTTGCTCACTAATGCTTGTGTATGTTTTACTAACCTTTTATATCTTGCCTTCAAGTGAGAAGGAACAAACAACTCTCAGTGGTTGCTACTTGCTATTATATGCTGGTTGTGAATGTTAAAAGAAAGAATGATCTGCACCATTTTTTCTGCCTTGCTGCCCTTTTATTGTACCCCAGGCCTCCTAGAGGACTCCTGCAGATTCTATTGTTGTGGGGGGATATAGTGTTGAAATGTGTTTGCACAGTCTTACGATATTCAGTCTCAGTTTCCTACAGATAATTTGTTATTCTTGGATACTACACACCTGCTCAGACTGAGTAAAACATTTGTGGTGCTGTCAACCTGATTTCTTGACTCTCAAATGATTTTTGTATTTCCAATATGAATTTGTGTGTTATGAATTTGTGTGTTATGAATTTCTGATTTCTCCAATAGCATATGCCACTATATAAATTTGTATTAAGAAATGACAGTCTGGTTGTTTTTGTTTGTTTTCCTGTGTTCTTTTTAGATTATGTCTCTTATTAATATAGACACTGCCTTTAAGATGGCAACATTCATTCTAAAATTTGAGGCAGTCTTTTGGAGAAAAGGGTGAATCTGAGACACACATAAACTGTATGAAGAGTAAGATGCTGAATAAATTATATATTCCCAGATTATCATGGGTCTTCTTTGGCAATTAGTTGAAATTCTGAGACCAAGAGGAATAATTAAAATCTCTCTGTGCCATATAATAAGATGATTTTTGTATTTATTATCATCAAAACTTCTAAAGAAATATGGTACAGTATGAGGGTGGCTATGTCCTTCTGTGCACATGCAAATATTTGAGCATGCATCACTGACCCTGAAAAAAATCAAAGCTCCAAACAAGAGTTTATTGCTCTTGAAGGAAAAAATCACAGAGTCAAAATGGAAATGAACCCAGTTGGTCTCTGCATTCTGCAAGCCTGTGCATTTGTGTGCCTTTCCCTTCTGATTAAACAAAAACTGCCAGTAACAGTGACCAGCAGGGCTCTGTTGGCACATTTGCAAACTCAGCAAGACTTGAGAAAACATGTTTATAGAAAATCTGGGGAAGGGATGCCACAGCCAATCCGGAAGTTGCTGAGATGCTGCCAGAAGCTTAATGTAAACTTCCATCCTCACAATTTCCTGTGCCTTAGAGCACTCTCTCCACCCTGGAGTGAATTTCTCTAGGGTACAGAGAAGCTGTATCAGGAACCAGTCTAAGAATTGTTAGCATTGTCTGTGAAAATGCTTCTGAGACTGGAAATGTGGCCATAAAATTTAGGGATCTTGAGGAATAGTGGCAGAAAATGAGTTCCCATTTAGAATTTAAAATGTCTCATAGGCTGGTTTTGAAGAAATGTACTGGGAGTGGTGGAAGGAGACTATATTTGGAACAAGTTATTAGGTTCAACTACATGAAATTGATTATTTGATAGGTTAAAAATAGTCCAACATCAATAGTTTTGTGTGTCTCAACATATTAGGATACCACAATATGTAATAGAGATTCTGTCCCAAATGAGCCACAGAGAACTATTAAATAGAATCCTGTGCACTGAGAGTAGCAAATGCACCGGGACTGTTACAGGGATTATATGAACTGATATATTGAGCATATCTGGCAATGGTCCAATCAAGAACAATGACTTCCTTATATTCTGTACCTCATTCAGTCTTCATAACAACCCATAAGACATAGTTGTCCTGGATAATTTTCTTTGAAAATTTCATATGAATGTCAGAATTTCAAATCTTTGAAGGCCTTCACAAACACAACTTGATGTTACTTTAAAATGGTCCCAAGCTCCTATAACTTAAATTTAACACTTGTCATGAAAAATTACATCATTTGATTGATACAATAAAATAGACCTATGCTGCAACCCTCTCTAAAAAAGCTAGCAAGATTTTATCCCTAGGCTCATTTTGGTTTAAGACTAAGTTCCAAGACTACTCAGCAAGTTACAAAAGTTATTAGAATCCCAGTCTCTAAGATAATTTTCATAAATTGTTTAAAACCAGTATCAAGATAGCTCTCTTAAACATCCCACTAAGGAATGCTTTAAAAATGAACCAGTGCCAGATACTAGCAATTCCCAGGAGTCCCTGTGATGCTGATTCTATTTGCTCCACATTGACTCTGCCCTGCTATGTGCTCCAGGAAACCGACTTTTCATCAACTGCTTCTCCAAGGCTCCCTTGCCTTTTGGCTTCTGGTTGAGGTTGGCCACGTGCAACCACTGATGAGCGAGAAGATGATGTGTGTTTAGCCTCCTCCCTGCTTCCTCCTGCCTCGTGATTCTGGGGTGGCTGGCCATCACCCTCCCTGGCCACAGGTCCTGTTTTATAGCCTCCCTTCCACAGTTCCAGTTTTCACGGGTTCTGATGAAACCCCTTCCCCCTCCTTGCCCATGAAAGGCTAGAGGCAGTTATGATTTCATCCTGTCCCTAGTCCTTGGGGACTACATCATCCCTGTGGATACCTGACTGAACTCTGCCCACGTGTTTGTAAATAGCCCCTTTATTTGACTCTTTGTTCAGAACCTTTGAGTACGCTATCTCTTTCTGTCCAAACTCTTATACAGTCCTTAAATTCAATGCCAATTTCTTCTTCTCTAATGTAAATCACAATTAAATACTTGAACTCAAATCTTGTCTCAATTTTAAATTTGCTTGTTGTTATAAAGAATGATGTGCTGATAAATGCTTCACAACTAGATTTTGGGATAAAGGGAGGCTCAATTTATAGTATTTGCTAGTGTTCGTGCTGTAAATACTCCCACCATGGCTGAATTCAACCCACTAGCATAATTTCACTGAATGTGGAGTTGGGAAGAGACACACCGTAGTACAACTTTATGCACTATTTTTGCCACATGTATACAATAAACACAACCTGGAAAGCATCGATAATAATAAAATGAGGTAAAATAATTTGGAAGTGGTTAATTCTGAGTAGCCATTACCATTGTTTTTAACATAATTTATTTCATTGTATTTATTTAACTTGTAATAATGTCTACATTTAACACTGGCTGTGAAATGCCTGAAAATTTAGGAAGGGACTTTCACATGCTAGTATAACCCAGCTCCAACACATCACTGTAACAGCAAATATATATTTAACAGCCACAATCACTTAGTCAATTCATTTTTCCCTCACATTTTACCATATGTTCTAAACATATCTCAATAACTTTTCTTTAAAATTTTGTATTTGGCTGTTAAATCATTCTTTTGAGTAGGGTGCTATAGGAAAATTAGCCTTTTACAAACCTGTAAATTTCTATGTATTCAGGATAATGAAAATTTCATTAAATAATCTTTTCTGAATTCTTTTTCTGGATAAGTATAAACCTGGATTCTAACAACATCATCTAATATTTCTTCTAACAAAACTCATCCTTTGAGGGAAAAAATAGTTTTATAGTATACCATGGCATGTTTCTAGTCTAAATGGTAGTAACTGGGCTGTTGATACCACTAGAAAAACTCAGAAAACAATAAAACTGCATGTTAAAGTTATCATCCTGAAATCAAAGAAGTAAAACATCACCTGTTACTCATTTTCTTCTGGCTACAAATCTAGCCCTATTACTTCCTAATTGTCTGGAATGCAACTAGTAGAACTTACTGAGCCTGTCTCTGTATCTGCAAAATAGAGGCCATCATACCTAATTCACAGCTAGTTGGTAAGCATGACATAGATCAATTATGTAAAGTGCATTACCCAATGTCTGGCATGAATAATAATAATTTCCACCCGTTTCATGCTAATCTCAGAATTTTTTGAGATAACATGGGATTTAAGTTTATTGTGGCGAAGTCTGAATGGGAGTCAGGAATTACTATGCAGAACAGAATGCAGAACACCATCCTATCTTCCCTGCTGCAGAAAGCTCATCACTTTGGATTCGTAAATCTGAGAGGGCTCCCAGGTCACTGGCCTTTTTAATCATGAACATTTCTGCCTTCTCCATTTTTGCTCCTCCTAAACCAGTGGTTCTTGAACTTTAGTGTGCATCAGAATCACTTGATGGAGTAGAGTTTCAGGGAATTTGCATTTCTAATTAGTTTTTAGGTCCCAGGACTCAGCTTTAAGGACCAAAAACATAATCCCTTCAACTCACACTCAGCAGCTCCAGTCACGCTTATCCTCTGAGTCAAGCAGCTCCTGCATGGGTTAAAGGGCCAGCATACATAATACTGCCGAAAGTCTATAGAGGGCGAGAAAAAAAAAAGTATTCAGCCAGGCGCGGTGGCTCACGCCTGTAATCTCAACACTTTGGGAGGCCGAAGTGGGCAGATCACCTGAGGTCAGAAGTTCAAGACCAGGCTGGCCAACATAATAAAAACCCATCTCTA
>NW_016107438.1:1276180-1281715 GCF_001604975.1 Cebus imitator
AAGGAAGGAAGGAAGGAAGGAAGGAAGGAAGGAAGGAAGGAAGGAAGGAAGGAAGGAAAGAAGAAAGAGAGAGAGAGAAAGAAGGAAGAGGAAGGAAGGAAGAAGGAAGGAAGGAGGAAAGGAGGGAAGGAAGGGGAAAAGAAATAGGGCAATTTATAACTTGACTGGGAAATATAGAGGACACCAATTTAAATTTGGAGCACTTCAATTTTTCTACCCTGCAAGATAAAAGAGGTAGTGGAAAGTAAGGATTTTTTCAAATGATAATGTGTGCAATCAAGTCAAATTGTGTTGCCTCCTTCCCTGACTGTCTTGGTCTTCTTAATGTTCTCCTCCCCCTAAAGCCTACTATGTTTTTTCTTTCCTCACAGTTTAACACAATATATAAAATAATAAGATATGCATTTTAAATGGCTTTCCTTTTTAGAACAATTTTTTAGGTTACTTCTTTTGATCTGATATTAGCAATTGGTGTCCTTTAGGTTCCAAGCAAAACTGAGTAGAAAGTACAGAGATTTCATAAATCTCCCCTGGCCCCATGCATGCATAGCCTCCTCTGTTATCAACACCTTCCACCAGAGTAGTGTATTTACAGTTAATGAACCTACACTGACATATCATTATCAGTGAAGTTCATAGCTTACATTATGGTTCACTCTTGGTGTACATTCTATGGATTTTGACAAATGTATAATGACATATATCCACCATGATCATATCATACAGAGTATTTTCACTCTAAAAATCCTCTGTGCTCCACCTGTTCACCCTACCTCCTTTTAGGAACCAGTGATTTTTTTTACTGTCTCCATAGTGTTCGCTTTTCTGGAATGTCATATATTTGGAATCATTTTCAAATTACCTTCTTCCTCTTAGTAATATGCATTTAAGTTTCTTCCATGTGTTTTTATAGCTTGATAGCTAATTTCTTTTCAGTGCTGAATAAAATTCTATTGTATAGATGTATCACAGTTTATTTATCCATTCACCTACGAATTGCTTCTTGGTTGCTTCCAAGTTTTGATACTTTTGAGTAAAGCTACTATAAACGGCCGGGCATGGTGGCTTACGCCTGTAATTCCAGCACTTTGGGAGGCCAAGGGAGGGCGGATCACAAGGTCAAGAGTTAGAGACCAGCCTGGCCAACATGGGGAAACCCTGTCTCTACTAAAAAATATACAAAAAACTAGCCGAGTGTGGTGGTGCGCGCCTGTAGTCCCAGCTACTTGGGAGGCTGAGGCAGGGGAATCACTTGAACCCAGGAAACAGAAGTTGCCGTGAGCCGAGATCGCGCCACTGCACTCCAGCCTGGGCGACAGAGAGAGAGAGAGACTCCTTCTCAAAAAAAAAAAAAAAAAAAGAAAGAAAAGCTACTACAAACATCCATGTGCAGGTGTTTGTGGCAAATAAGTCTTCAGCTTCTTTGGGTAAATATACATAAGGAGCAGTGACGACTGAGCACAACCAATGCTTTTTACTTAAGTGGTCTTCAATAAATCACTTCACTTTACCAAGCTTCAGTTTCTTCTTCTGCAAATTCTAATAAAAATAGCACCTCCGAGAGTTCCCTTGAAGATAAAAGAGGTAAGGTATTCAAGCACTTCAATGCCTGATACCCAATACATGGTAAATTTTATTATCTTCTACATCCTTCCACACGAAACTGCTCGTAATTCCCTTATACAAGTTGGGCTTTAATTTTCAGGCTCGATAATTTGTTTTGCTCTTCCAGATGCCCAGAATGCCCTTCCATGTTACCGTCTCCCTGAGCCTTTGGTTGGAATCCTCATACTAGAGGATCAGTACGTTTAGCAGAGGAACTACTGAAATAGTTGGGTTCCAAACACTGGCTCTAGCATTTACTTTCCGTGTAAATTTGCTGAAGTTACCTAACGTCTCTGTATCTCAATTTCCTCATGTATAAAATGGGGATAATATATCTACCTCATAGAGTTGTCGTCAGAGCCGTTTTAATAGCAAAAACCACAATTACTTTTGTACCAGCCTAATAAACCAGTGTATATTCGTAAATATGTTAGAGCAGTGCCTGACACAAAGTACTTGCCAGATACATGTTATTGACTGTTATTAATGTTAGGTGTCCGCCACCTACAACACGCGGTGAGTTCCTTGGGTGTGGGGACAGTCTAATCTCCGAGTCCACACTACCTAGAACAAAATAAGCATCGCAGTACATTTGAGAAAGAGAAGGTGAGTGGAAACCGAGGGCGAAACGAGGGCGTAGGGAGAAGGGGTGGGGAAGGTTAGAGGCCGGTGAGGGAGCAGAGCTGCAGGGATGGAGCCCCGCGGCCGCAGGGCGCGGCTTCCCTCTCCCAGGGCCTGGGGCCGCAGGCAGGTGGAGCCTAGAGGCCGGAGGAGGGGCAGGAGGAAAGGGTTCGGCCGCGATCCAGGCCCGGAGCCAGCGCGGAGCACCAGCGCCCGGGGCGCACACCTTCGCTCGCAGTTCGCCGGCACGCTAGTTTCCCGCCACCGCGCTTCGGGGTAAGTTCAGCCTCCAGGCTCGTCCCCGTAGCCTCGCTCACCGCCGCCCGCTGCCTGGTGTCTTGGGGAGGTCGCTGCGCCTCTCCCAGTTCCCCCGCGAGCGCAGCTCCGTCCGGGGCAGGGCCGGCGGCTGGCGACCTCGCCGGGTCCAAACCCAGACCCGTGGGTACGGAGCTGGAGGGACATTAGTCCCGCATTTCAAAGTCGAGGAGGCTGGAACCCAGGGGAGGAAAAGGGCAGTGCCCTTGGGTGGGGGGGGGGGCGGGTCTTGGCGGGGCCCAAGCTGATACTCCGCTGTCCTCGCTCCCCGAAAGCTTCGCTGATCACAGCTAGCAGCTTAGGGGATCCACTTAGCCATCTCAGCCTCCCCAGTACTAAAGGACTAGGAGAGAGAAAAAAGCTGGGAGTCAGAAGGTTCCTTGGGGCCCCGGCATCGCAGACGGGGCTGGCTCAGAGGTCTGCTTTGTGGACTTGGAATCCCACCCATCCTGTGAGCACGTTCTCCTCTTCACGTAGCCAATATATTTTATTTTTTACTTGTTTTTTTAGAAGGTAGGAAAAAGTGGATTTGCATATTGGGGGTTGGAAGTTCAGAAGGTTGCTTTTTCCTGAAAAGACTCACCGTTTTCTTTGCAACAGAATCCGATTCACTAGATATGACTCATTCCCTTGGCATTTGAGTCTCCAGGTGGAAGATTTAGATACTTGATTGCAAATGGCCGTATATAGGAAATTATGCAGGTGCTGGGAGGTTCTGGGTCACTGGAGGCCCTTCTGGCTGCTGGTAAGAAATTGCACAGCCAGGGCCGAATTCTTTCCAAGGATTTGTGTTCAGCACTGACAGCAAGACTCTCCCCTCCAGGAGAAATACGTTTACTATATTCATCAACATCATATTTTAAAATGTAACCAATTAATACGTTATTCCATGAAGATATCACTTTTGTTTTTCACGAAGTCAGAAAACTTCAGACTGACCAGAAAGGGAATTTTTAAATGTAAAGAAGACCAGAATCTTGTTCCCAGAACTGTGGTTGTGTAGAGAAACCTGTTTAGACATAACTGTAGAGGAGGAAGTAAAAGGAAATGATGCAATCCCTTTCAGGAAAGGATATGTTGAAGTTCTGTGTAAGTCATTTGGCCTTCGCTGTGGAGTAATTCTGTACTTCTTAAAAGTTAAATGACAGATTAGTAATAATTCTAAATAATTTTCAAATTCTACTGGATCAATGCATATCGAGTGTCAGTTTAGTCAGGGATGGGCCAGACAGTGGGGTAAGGCAGAAGCATGGGGGTTAGATTCATACCTTTAGAGTCTAGCTGCCTTGATACCATAGGGGACCACTCACTAGCTGTGTGACTATGGGACATTGCCATCCCTCTCTGTCCCCAGCTTCTTCATACGCAAAATGGAGATGCAATACCTAACTCACTGGATGATTTTGAGGCTTGTATTAAATCATTCATTCATTCAATACGTTTTTTTTTTTTTAATATCTACTGTGCCCCAGTGAACACAGATAAGAAGAATCCGCAGCCTTGTGAAATTGAATTCATTCAATGCTAGCAGCACCTCCTTCTTCACTTTTTACAGGGGAGGAAATTGAGCCACAAAGAAATTGTGTTTAGCTTTAAGAGGCAAAACTGGAACTAATAATAATTTGTTTCCACTGTATAGGGTGGTTTGACTTCTGATTTTTAGACTTCATAATAGTTTATCTGGCTGTAACCCCTCATAAGTCAAAGAGATGCAGTGTTTTTTATAGAGATGCAGTGTTAGACTCTAACTAGAGAGCGGACTGCCCTAGGCCACAGAGAGCCTGAAAAAACCAGGGCTAAATATTTCCAGAGCCTGATAGCGTAATTTCCCATTGAACTTTGCTCTGGGGGTATCAGGGAATTTTTAGAATATTTTGTTCCCAGGAAGGGTGGGAACAACTTGCATTTCTAAATCAACACTGGAAGTATGCCAACATGTTTGAATACTATCTATGTAAGAAAAGTGTGTCTGGCTCCCCAATCAAAGAACTGTCCCTTTCACCTCTGTACCCTACCAAGGACTGGACCACCTCCTCAAAGAGCAGACATGTCTTTGTAACAGACTATAGGCTTGGAGCCTTGTAAAATGTACATGGAGGTTTCACAGTCAGGCACGAGGAAGCTAACTGAAGGCAGCAAAAATTTGTGCTGATTTGGCGAGAAGGAGCAAAGTCCTATGTTTATGTTGTTATTGATCCTTGTCGTGGTAGCCTGACAGTAATCAGCATGGTTCTGCTAGACTTTAAATAAGTCAAAAATTGGCTTTTCAGCAAGCATATTTGTTAGCATCATTTAAGCACAAAGATTTTTTTCTCTCTCTTATCTTGAAGTCCTCGCAGGTCTAGCATGGTCCCTTGTATATGGTAGATACTCAGTAAATGTTTGTTTAGCAAATGGGATACCCAATGTCAGATACATCCTCTTCCTGAGAAGAGAAAGTTTTTCTGTGACGGTTGACTTCTGTTTTCTGGATTCAAGATTAAGGGTTGGACTGAGGTTATTGTGCTCTGAATCACATATTGATACCATTTACTAATTTTTTTCTTTTAATAGATTAGTGTGATCTCAGCTCAAGGCAAAGGTGGGATACCATGGCATCTATGTGGGTAAGTAAAAATTAAGCCTTCACAACATAGTAACATATATGAGTCAAACCAAAACACAGAAAGTCAAGATAGCAAGAAAAATTTTGTGAAAGTTTATAAGTTTATCTGACAAAATTAACATGCCAGAAAAGCCAGAGGATGTTAAAAATAATAAAATATTTTTAAGTGCATTATAAAGTTACATAGTTAAAATAATTTATGATGACACCAAAACAAAAAGGTCAAAAACAGATAATAAATGTAGTATATAATTTGGGAATTTATTATATGATAAAGGTGATATATTGGAGAAGAGATGAATTATTCAATACATGTTAGAAAAACTTCTAGATGTTTGGGGGAAAAAGTAAATCTGTATTCCTTTTTCTGCCTTACAATAAAATAAATT
>NW_016107438.1:1281725-1283643 GCF_001604975.1 Cebus imitator
TAGCACTTTGAGAGGCCGAGGTGGGTGGATAACCTGAGGTCAGGAGTTCGAGACCAGCCTGGCCAACATGGTGAAACCCCTTCTCTACCAAAAATACAAAAATATGGCCAGGCGTGGTGGCTCACGCTTGTAATCCGAGCACTTTGGGAGACCAAGGCAGGTGGATCATGAGGTCAGGAGCTCAAAACCAGCCTGGCCAACATGTCAAAACCCCATCTCTACTAAAGATACAAAAAATTATCTGGGCATGGTGGCGTACACCTGTAATCCCAGCTTCTTAAGAATCCCTTGAACCCAGAAGGCGGAGGTTGCAATAAGCCAACATCGTGCCCATTGCATTGCAGCCTGGGCAACAGGGAGAGACTCCGTCTCAAAAACAAAACAAAACAAACAAAAATAGTCAGGTGTGGTGGCACATGCCTGTAATCCCAGTTATTCAGGAGGCTGAGGCAGAAGAATCACTTGAACCTGGGAGGTGGAGGTTGCAGTGAGATTGAGATTGCGCCACTGCACTTCAGCCTGGGTGACAGAGTGAAACTCCATTTCAAAAAAAAAGAAAAAGAAATGTGAATGGATTGAAAAATTATCTTGGAGTGGGGAAGGCACTTACAACTGTAACACAGAACCAAAGGCCTAAAAGAAAAATATTGATCTATTTTAACTACATACAAATTTATAATTATGACAGCCAACAATACCATTAGTAGAGGCAGAAGACAACTCACAGGGGAAAAATATTTGCAGCACATTAGACAAAAGCCTTACTTCCTACCATACAAATAAATTGAATAAATCAATTTAAGAAATCAGCTTGATGGAAAAAGTTGCAAGGGACATAAATAGGACATAAAAAGGATTCTAAATGTCCAATAAACATCAGAAGGTACTACAAGGTCAAACATGGTGGCTCACACTGTAATCGCAGCATTTTGGGAGGCCAAGGCAGGAGGATCACTTGAGCCTGGAAGTTCGAGACCAGTATGGGTAACATGGCAAGAACCATTCTCTAAAACAAAGCAAAACCTTCAAAAATTAGTTGAACATGGTGGGGCTGTCCTAGCTACTTGGGAAGTTCAGGTGGGAGGATCGCTTAAGCCCAAGAAGTGGAGGCTGCAGTGAGCCTTGTTCATGCCACTGTACTGCAGTTTGGGTGACAGAATGAGACCCTATTTATTGAAAAAAAAAAAAAAATCCTGCACCTCACTCAGAATTGAAGAAAGGTAAATATGATGAGAAACTATTTTCTACCTAAGAAATTGGTGAAGGTTAAAAAAAAAAAAAAAGGGATGTTGCAGAAGATGTGGGCAAGGTGATACTTTCATTGTCTGTTTACAAGAGAGTAAATTTGGTACACTTCTGGATGGAATTTTGGCAATATCCTCAGTGCTTAAATGCACATGTCCTTTAAACCCAATAATTCCATTTGTGGATATGTATCTTATAGATAAACTTGCATAAAATTGAAAAAACAGGGGCCCAAGGATATTCGTTTATGTTAATAAAAACATGCAGACAGCATAAATGCCCATCCATAGGGTAGGAATAAGTAAATTACTCATTTATAACTTATAGGCATTTTTATGTGATGGTTAAAAAGAATGGGGCTGGGCTCAGTGGCTCACACCTGTAATCCCAGCATTATGGGAGGCTGAGGTGGGTGGATCACCTGAGGTTAGGAGTTGGAGACCAGTTTGCTCAATATGACAAAACCCCATCTTTACTAAACATACAGAAAATTAGCTGGGCATGGTGGTAGGTGCCTGTAATCCCAGCTACTCAGGAGGCTGAGGCAGGAAAATCACCTGAACATGGGAGGCAAACATTGCAGTGAGCTGAGATCACACCACTGCACTCTGGCATGGGCAACAAGCACGAAACTTCATCTCAAAAAAAAAAAAAAAAAAAAAAAAAAAAAAAA
>NW_016107438.1:1283686-1306153 GCF_001604975.1 Cebus imitator
AAAAAAAAAAAAAAAAAAAAGGGAAAAAAGTGGATCAGCTGTATGTGAACTGACATTTTTAAAAAGCCCAAAGATATATTAATCAATTTAAAAAATCAACTTACAGAATAATATGTACAGAGGGATTCTGTTTAATAGAAAGAACAAAGAAAAGAAAAAAATATACAGAAAGACCATTACATGAAAACTTTGTGGAAAGGTGGAATTATGAGAAAGGGCGCTCTTCAATGTATCACCTTTTGTACTGTTTGATTTTTTTTTTTTAATCATGAGCATACATTATATTTTATAAGTAAGGGACAGGTCAAATTTAAAGAAAAGCCTGTGCAGGGATGTGACCATCCCTTGGCTTGGGCAGTATGGATGGAAGGTGTGCTGTTGGAAGGCTTTGTTTGGCTCAGATTACTCCCTTCCCACTGGCTAGGAGGCTAATCTTTCATCTTTCATCTGAAATCCCTGCTACTTTTATGGACATCTCAGAGTCAGATGAAAAAAAGCATCTCTCCAAAATGCTGGTATTAAAAAAGAAAAAAAAATACCTCCCTCTGGCCCTTGCCCATGAGTAAATTGACATGGAATTAGTTGGGCAGGCTCTCCCGCTGACACCTTCAAAGTCATGGCACATTTCTGAAGGGCTAGGAGAGACCCATGTGAGTGTGATCAAGGGTGTATTCTTTTCCTATTGCAGCTATAACAAATTACCACAAATTTAGCAATTTAAAACCACACCCATTTATTATCTTACAGTTCCGTATGTTAGAAGTCTAAAGTGGGTCTCACAGCACTAAAACAAAGGCGTTGTTTGGACTGCATGCCTTTCTAGAGACTTTGGGAAGAATCCTCTTCCAAGCTGGTTTAGGTTGTTGGCAGAATTTAGTTCCTTGTAGTTGTAGAATTGGGTTCTTAGTCCTTGCTGGCTGCTGGCAGAGGCTGTCTTCGGCTCCTGGAGGCCTCTGCCTGTCCTTGTATGTGGCCCCTACATCTCAGAACCAGCAATGGTCCATCAAATCTTTCTTATGCATGGAATTGTTTTGGCTTTTCTTCCTGGAGCATCTCTATTCTGCCTTTCTCTTCTTCCTCCAGCTGAAGACACTTCTCTGCTTTTAAGGGCGCATGTGATTAAATTGGGACCACCTGGATAACATGGGCTAATCCCTGTATTTTAAGGTCTGGAAACTTAATTATGTTTGCAAAGTCCTTTTCATCATTTATCACAATATGTTGACAATTTCCAAGGATTATAGTGTAGACGTTTTAGGAGGCTGTTGTTCTGTCTACCACGGGGGCTAGGAGTATGGCTTCATCAGGGATGATAGCATTTGGCATCAGATGGCAGGAAAGAGAGGTGGGGAGGGGCCAGAAAGGGAAGGCTAACCTAAGCCTGGAGGGCGGACACTCACATGGAGAATAAGGCCCTAGCCAGAGAAGTGATCCTACTGTTCCTGGGTTTTTGTTTTGCCCTTTTTTCTATTTTCCTCCTCTCCTTCAATTAAAGAACTAATATTTATGAGTGAGATCTCAGAGAGTAAAGATTAAGAACAACTCAGAACCACTATGGAAAGCAAGATAGCAGTTCTCCAAAAAGTTAAAACTGGAACTACCACATGCTCCAGCAATCCCACTTCTCGGCATATATCCAAAGGAAATGAAAACAGGGTCTTGAGGAAAGATATCTGTACACCCATGTTCACTGCAGTACTTTTCACAATAGCTAAGAGGTGGAAGCAGCCCCACTTTCCATTGACAGAAGAATGAAGAAACAAAATATGGTACATACACACAATGGAATATTATTCAGTCTTTAAAAACACATGCTGTGTGACAGGAAGAAAATCCTGTCACATATGGATGAGCCTTGAGCCCATGATGTTAAGTGAAATAAGCCAGCCCCAAAGAGACAAAATACTGTATGATTTCATTTATATGAAGTATCCAAAGCAGTCAAATTCATAGGAACAGAACGCTGACTGGTGGTTAGGACTGAATAAGGAAAGAAAAAAAGAGGAGTTGTTGTTTAATGTGTGTAGAGTTTCAGTTCTGAAAGATGAAAAAGTTCCGAAGATCTGTTTCAAAACAATGTGAATATTCTAACCACAACTGAATTGTGTACTTAGAAATGGTTAAGATGGTAAAACCCCTCAGATTTCCAATTGTAAATATTCTTATCACAAAGTTTTATGTGTTCTTTGGTTCTCTCCCCCACACAAAATAACATACACACTCAAACATAAATAAGCAATCAAGTCCTTGCATTTCTACGAAACTGTAGACATGGTTATGTGTATGATTAGCTTATTACAGTGGTATGATCAAGGGAGAAGTCATTGGTTGCAATTTCAATACATTACCATTGAAGATGAAAGAATGGCTGGTTTCTTAGGTCATTTATATTCTGTCTAGGGGTGTTGCAACCCTACCATTTTTTCCGATGAATAAACAATCTATGTTGCATTAGCATTTCCTTTGTTTGCAAATTTTTAATATCTCTGTTCAGACATATGTTCTATCACTTATACCTTATACCAATAAGGATCTGATACCTTATTGGTCTGTACTCCTTGGACTTGGGGTCCCTTGTCATATGTTGCCTATAGGTCCATAGCAAGCACTTAGGAAGCCCACAAATTAGAATATCTTATAACAGGGCTTTTTATTAAACTACCACATTGGTATTTTTTCATTGTATACATTCTGTTGTACAACACTGGCTTTCCTATGTAAATGTTCGGAGTTCTTTCCTCCTTAATCAATTTCTAACTTACATTTACAGAATAATAATAAATGTAATTCCTATTTGTTTGAACTATCAAATTAGAATTGTTATTATGATACTAGAATTTTTCTTTCCCTCCCTCCCTCCCTCCCTCCCTCTCTTTCTTTCTTTCTTTCTTTCTTTCTTTCTTTCTTTCTTTCTTTCTTTCTTTCTTTCTTCTTTCTTTCCTTCTTTCTTTCTCTTTCTTTTTTTTTTTTTTGACAGAGCTTCACTCTGTTATTCAGACTGGAGTGCAGTGGTACAATCATGGCTTGTTGCAGCCTCAACCTCCTGGGCTCAAGCGATACTCCTGCCTCAGTCTCTTGACTAGCTGGGAGCACAGGCATGCCCCACCATGCCCAGCTAATTTTAAAATTTTTTATAGAGATGGGGACTCACTATGTTGCCCAAGCTAGCCTCGAACTCCTGAGCTCAACTGATCCATCCACCTTGCCCTTTGAAAGTGCTGAGATTACAGGTATGAGCCACCACACCCAGTGATGCTAGAATTTTTCTAAATTAACTCACAATTGTTGTAATCGCCATGAACTGTTATTAACATCCTAACTTAATATACATTCTCCTTGCACCACTCCAAACTCTAACTTACAAAATGAGGAAAGGGAATGTAAAGCCACTCTGCAACCAAAGGATAAAAGAAGTTTTATAAAAATATATTACCTAAATTCAATGCCTACAAACTTTGTTTTGAAGTTCATCCAAAACAGTTAAACAATTAAAGCAGCAAGTACCTAGTGCGACAGGCTCTGCTGGGAGCAGAATGAAGACAGTCTAACCACAATCCCAACTCTCCCTTTTGGAACTCCCTAATTCTTGAAAAGGTAGGGTCTTGAGCAAATTTCATAGTCTTTCTCTACCTCAGTTTCCTCATCTATAAAATATGCATAGTAATAGTACCTATGTCATCTAGGGTTTGCAAGCATTAAGCCAGTTCATGTAAAATGTATTAGCAGTGCCTAGCATGGAGTGATCACACAATAAATGTTAGTTTTAATCAGCATGATTTCAGTATGTTAATTTTATTCTAAAACATATTTCTTGCTAAATAATATCACTGCAACTGTTTTTGTACAGGGATTCTGCCTATTTTCTGGGCCCGATTTTATTACACATCAATAGCCCCCTCTCTCCATTGGAATGGTTCTTTCAGCCATCTAAAAGAGATGGTTTATCCCCAAACAGATTCTTCCTGACCACTCTTATTTTCAATATTTCATAATATTTTAAACACATATATATTTCTAAAGACATAAAATACTTCCTTTCAACTTCTCACTACAAGTGGGCCTACTGGAATACATTTCTGACACTATTCAGCGTTAGCGTCAGATTCTACAGTTTTAAGGGCTCAGTCTTCAAAAAACTGCCCTCACTTCAGATGTCAATTGCAAGTCTCAGGAATCACCTGCACTTCTGGCCAACTGGCTATAAATTTGGGGTTTTCTTTGATGCTGTGAAGTTAAAGCATTCCCTAGAACAACTCACAGAACTCACGGAAAGTGTTATCCTTATGATTAGAAGTTTATTATGAAGAATAGAAGCTCTAGAAGGGTCCTGGACCCAGAGCCTCCATGCCGTCTCCGTATAGAGTCAGGGCACCTCACCTTCCCTTCGTGTCAGTGTGTTCAACAACCAGGAAGCTCCTCTAAGCCTCAG
The DNA here is from genome assembly GCF_001604975.1 of Cebus imitator. Classification (NCBI taxonomy): domain Eukaryota; kingdom Metazoa; phylum Chordata; class Mammalia; order Primates; family Cebidae; genus Cebus; species Cebus imitator. Next base: position 1,288,116 of record NW_016107438.1, read on the forward strand.
TGTCCAGAATTGTAATTGGAATTCCATTATGTAGGCACCATTGATTGATTAAATTATTTGCTACATGATTGAACTCAATCTCCAGCCCCTCTTTACTCTTCAGAGGTCTGGCTGACCCAGAGTTGCAACCCTGTGATCAAAGGGCTGATCTTTCCGGAGACCAGCCATCATTCTAAAGCTATCTAAGGGCCTGCCATGAGTCACCCCAATTGCATCACAAAGTCATTCCCATCACTCAGGAAATTCCAAGGGTTTTTGAAGCTTTGTGCCAACAATGAGTACAAAGACCAGATACATTCCTAATTATGCTACACATATATAACTCACATTAGGACACACAGTTTCTAAGATATATTCTTTTATTTTTGATGAAAGTTATATTAAAAATAAAGTTATATTAATACCAATGGCACTGGCTCTCTTATGCTGATCAGAAGCTCTGATTGTTAGCTATATTTTTCATATATGGGAAAATGAATTAATTTTTGATAATAAATATAAATTGGCAAGATACAGTCATTCAAAAACATGGGATCCATATAGGAGATATTGAAAAAGCGATCTGCGGTGGTGGAAATGTTTGGGAAGGCTGCCAAGATGGACACTTGCAGATAGGAAAAGCTGATCCATGATCATGTGTTCACGGTGAGAGTTAGAAGGCACAGCCTCCCTTCCCTACTCAACCCTTCCTCTCTGCAGGGAACAAGATTGGTGCAGTTTGACACATGTGGACACAGTGGTCTCATTTCTACTGTTAACCCAGAGGAATGGCAGTAGTTATAGGGCTCTTAGGAAAGGTGCAATGTGCTAACATGAGAGAGAATTTTGGGAAGATAATGCCTTTCAAATTCTGTCCCATGGAAGACACCTGCCCTGGGCATTTGGATGCTGTTGTTCCTGGGTTCCAAGAGTTTGTGAGTGTCCTGTCCAGTCTCATATTTCTTGCTTTGACACGGACATCCCACTATACCTTCCTTTCCTGGTGTGGTTGCTCTTGTTTGCCATGCAAATTTAAAACATGTGTGAGGAGAAATTTGTGTTCATGCATGTGGATATGCTGAACTCCTCTGGTCTCCCTCCCGTCTGCCACATCCAGGAATGGAAGATCAAGGTTGGTGATTATTTTCACTGAAAGAGACTTTTCATATCCCAAGAAGAATAGGTATCTTTCCTGGTTAGGTGCTGTTCAAGTCTGCTGTGTGTTTTAAACCATGTTCCCTAAAGCTGCTTTAGGTAAATATTGGCACTCAGACAAGTATACAAATGGTCTTTTGCAGGAAATTGATTTAAAACAAGTTAGACCTGGATTTCAAATCAAAACATTCAAGATTTGTTTTGGGACGAAGACTGGAAAGCAATACCATATTATCTGAGTGAGAAGAGAGAGGCTTCCTAGGAACGAGTGGAATGAACAGGAAAGAGCTGTTCTTTGCCACTCCCCAATCTTAGCCCAGCTGTAAAGAAGGGAGGGCCTCTATTTTATATTTAGTCATGATAAAACTATAGAATGCAAAGGTAATGTTTAGCCATTAAAAAAGCCTGGTAAGTCAGAGGTAACAAGGGAAAGAAAAGGTTCTAGATCAAAGAGCAAGGAATGTAAAGTGGAGAAGGTATGATTTGTTCTCTTGAACGTCTATTGTTTTGGTGGATGTAAAGCAGTTAGAAAAAAAAAGAGGTATACAGAGTGCTGAGCAATAAAATGAATACACAGGTCTCACATGAATTAAAAGAGAATAAGTCAAAAGGGGAGAAATTTCTCAAGTCTATCCCTTCATTAACAGGTCTTTGCTCCTTTCATTTGTAACTATTTGTGTTTGATTCAGTACCTCACATAGGTTCTGGAGCCATGTTTAAGTAAGAGTAGTGACAGCACCATGTGAACAGGGTTTAAGAAAGGTGAGAATAACATTTGTAGGATTTTTTATATGTGGCACGGAGCTCTGAAAAGTCTGACAGTCGCATTTGAGAATTATTGAACAAGATGTAGAACAAGAAAACATTTTTTATTCATTTATTCGCTCAACTAATATTTACTAAATATCTTTTATATGCCAGATATTGGCTTTGGCAGCAGAGCAGAGAAAGAGAAATAAAAAAGCATTGTATTGGAGAAGACAGACAATAAATGAAGAAATAAATGTACAGTATAAAAAGACAGTTTTAAGTGCTCTCGGGAAAAGCAAAGTGGATAATAAGAATGATGGGGAATGTGATTTTCTGCTCAGATACATGAGGAGAAGTCAACGTGGCATGAGAGAGTGAGCTGAGAGAATAACCTGGGAAAGAGCAGCCAGGCAGAGGGAACGGCAGGTGTAAGCTCTGAGGCGAATGGGCAAGATGCATTTGAATGCAGCAGGAAGATTCCCACCAAGCAATACAGGGATACAAGATTACAAGGGGATTGGGGGAGGTATTACAATTCTTTTTTATGATACTTTCTTATCCTCCAAGGACCACAGAGAGTTCTGAAAAGTCTTCACATGGACTGTTCAAGAAGTTTCCAATCTCTAGGTTTACTTTACATTAGGAAGCATTCTTAAATCTGCAGCAACTTGTTAGGATTATCACTTCCCCCAAAAAAGTCATAAATAACCCATAAAATAATGCATTTGCCATCACGTCTGGTAGACATCATTGACCTTGGCCATTTATGTAAGAAATATTCTTCCCAGAATGTTACAAACAGGAGTCGTCCCTGATCGCAGTCCCTCACCAGTTTCTCATCCTCATAGAAGTGAGGTGGATAGAGTAAGTGTCCCCAGATACTGCAAAGCCAGTGCTATTGTCTAAATGTCTGTGTTGCTTCCCCACCCCCACCACCATGCCCCTTATTCATAGGTTGAAATCCTGATAACCTTCAAGATGATTGTGTTGGGAGATGGTATCTTTGGGGGTGATTAGGTTAGGTGGGGATTATTGCTCTTTTAAAATAAGTCTGAGGGAGCTTGGTCATGTCTTCTGCCATGTGAGAACACAGCGAGAGGAGGCTGTATATGAACCATAAAGTGAGCCTTCACTAGACGCCAAATCTGCTGGCACCTTGATCTTGGATTTTTAGCCTCCAGAACTGTGAGAAATAAATATTTGTTATTTATAAGACACCCGGTTTGTGGTATTTTGTTATATCAGCCTGGAATGCTAAGCCAGCCAGCCACCATTCTCCAGCCAAGGGCCATTTCAGAAGATGTGGATTCTGCACTTCAGTGAGCCAAATTCCCTGTATTTCTCTATATATCCAAGAAGATATAAATTCTCTATATATTCCTGTTAGATTGCAGGACCCTTAGACAGAGGTGTCTCCCCCAGAAGTTAGACATGCACAGAGCTGAGTATGTGGCCAGAATAGCCACATTAGCCTTCACTCTTTGTGACCCTTGGCCAAGAGGAAAATTTGGTCAAGAAGTCTTAATTAAGTGTAAACACTTTGCTTTGATCGTGGAACAAAAAGATAATCTATAAATACTAGTGCTAAATGGCTCAAAAGAAGATGAATATAAATTATAATTTGCTTCAAACAAATACATAAAAAGTATTCTAAGAAAGGAGTTTGTGTTGATAAGGATTTTGGGGAGGCCCAGTGTTTCAAACTCAATCCACATTGTTGGGTGTGCTACCTTTGTCAGAGAAACCCTGAGCACCTGGAGAGACAGGAAGGAGGATATAATAGAATCACCAGACACAGCCATGCATTTCATGTCTCCGGTGTACTAGAGAACACCCAGCTTCTGAAGTACCTCCCGAATCTCCCAGGATACAATGGGTACTTTGATATCTAGACTATTGACATTTGAAGGAAGTAACTCATCAGGCAGCCAACTATCTAGTGTAGAGCTTGGAGAAATTCCACACTGTGAGATGTCATTGTCTCGCTTTCACATTCTTACTTAGCAAACTAATTCACAGTTACGCATTAAGCCCCTATCTGGGGACCGAGCACTGGGCTCCCAGCTGGATAAATAGGAGTGAGTAAAACAAATGTCTCTGACTTCTGGAACTTCATTTTAGAGGCAGATGTAAACAGTGAGAGGTATTACTCAGTGCTGAAAATTGGGAGGTTGCTGAGATGGAGAGTAACAGTAGAATACCTACTCAGATCAAGAGCCAAAGAAGGCCTGTTAGAGAAGATGGTCTTTAAGGAGAGGCCTGAAGGTAAAAAAAACAAACAAACAAAAAAAAAAAAAACCATTCCAGGTAGAGAGAATAGCATAAACCAAGGCATTAAGGTGGGAAAGTGTTCATTCTATGCCAGCGTGACTTTCAAAGAACAGAAGTATGGTGGGGACTCCACCGCTCATCTGGAGAGAGTGGCTCCAGATAAGAGCCATGAAGAAGGTTGAGCCAAACCATGCAGGGCCCTATGGACCAGTGTAAGGAGCTTGAGCTCTATTCGGTGTGAATAGGGGAGTGACAAGATCTGACTTAGATCTTTTTTTTTTTTTTTGAGGTAGAGTCTTACTCTGTTGTCCAGGCTGCAATGCAGTGGTGCAATCTCAGGTCACTACAACCTCCACCTCCTGAGTTCAAGCAATTCTCCTGCCTCAGCCTCCCAAGTAGCTGGGATTACAGGCACCTGCCTTCACACCTGGCTAATTTTTTGTATTTTTAGTAGAGATGGAGTTTCACCATATTGGCCAGGCTGGTCTTGAACTCCTGACCTCAGGTGATCCATCTGCCTTGGCCTCCCAAAGTGCAGAGGTTACAGGAGCTAGCCACTGTGCTTGGCATGACTTAGATCTTTAACAGATCCCTTGGCTGCTATGTGGGAAATGGCTGGAGATGGGCAGTAGGAAGAAGAGAGGGATGCTACCCAAATGTTCAAGTCCAGGAGAGTGATGATGGTGACTTGGACAAGAACAGGAGCAAAAACGCTGGAGAGGAGTGCACATGAGATTGTCTTCTTGAAATAGTCTCAGCAGGCTTTGGTGATGGATGGAATTCAGAAGGAAAGGCAGGTGAAGGAATCAAAGGGGACTCTCCAGTTTCTGGTGGCTGATGGTCAGTCCTTTTACAGGGATGGGGAAGATTGAGGAAGCCCAGCAAATCAAGGATGAGCACAGAAACTGGAGCCAGATTGCCTAGGTTCAAATCCTGGCTGTGCCACAAACTGGCTATGTGACCGTGGCTAGTGCCTTAACCTCTCTGGACCTCTTTTTTCTCCTCTATAAAATCAGGGTAATAATTGTACCTACCTCATAGGGTGGTTTTGAGGATTAAATTATCAGGTATATGTAAAATACAAGTAAATACTATGTAAGTATCAGATGGGGCAAGAAATAACTTGGGAGAAAACAATGAGTTGATATAAGAGCTATCAGAACAAATACAAGGAGGAGACATTGAATATATAAGACCAGTGCCCAAAACTGAAGTCTGGGCTAGAGCTTATAATGTGGGATTTGTCTATATACAGAAGGGAGAGTAAAAGAAATAACCCACAGCAGGATTAGAGGGAAAGAAAAGAGAGAGCCAGTTTCCACTTTAGAAGTGCCTACTTTATAGAGGTCAGACAAAGGTGAGTGCATCCTGGAGAGGCCGGAAGAAAACTAGGAGGTGAGGCACAGGAGCCAACAGGAGGCAGGGCCCAGGAGGCTAGCCATGAATGAATGACACACGCTCCGAGGGGTGGAGGCTTCTTGTTATAATTCATGTTTCACCGAAAATAGGGCATAATGGCTTGTTTGTCCCTGTCTTCCCTAATTTCTGAATCACATTCATATTTCTACTCCCGCCCACACCCTCCTCTGTTCTCACATTCCAGTCCTCTGGCTCTGACACTGCCCCTGATGAAATAACTGTGTTTAAAAAAGAAAAGCTGAACTATTCACAATAGCAAAAATATGGAATCAACTTAAAGTTTATCAACAGAGTATTGAATTAAGAAAATGTGGTCTGTGTGTGTATATATACACCACAGAATACTACTCAGCCATAAAAAAGAATGAAATAATGTCTTTTGCAGGAACATGAATGGAACTGGAGGCCATTATCCTGAGTGAAATGACTCAGAAGCAGAAAGTCAAATACCACATGTTCTCACTTATAAGTGGGAGCTAAACAATGGAAACACATTGGCAAAGAGAGTAGAATAATAGACATTGAAGGCTTCAAAAGGTGGGAGGGCGGGAGGGGCTAAGGATTGAAAATTGCCTGCTGAGCACAGTGCTCACTATTCAGGTGACAGGTATACTATCAAAAGCCCAGGCTTCACCACTATGCACATCTGCATGTCAGAAATCTGTACTTGTACCCCTTAAATGTTTAAAAAGCATTTTTTAAAAGAAAAGCTGAAAAGCATGAATATTTTTCCTTTGAGTGAGCATAAGAACAAATATAAACGTTTTCTTCAGACCTTTGGACACAATACAAACAAAGCCATGATGTCAGCCTGGCATCTCCCAGGCATCCCAGCGGCTGCCAGTCCTTCCTGCTGTGGACATTCAGCACCGCCTGCTCCTCCTACTGCCCTGTGGGCTATACAGCAAGCCTGAGGTGGTGGTGGGAGCCTCCTGTTTGTGCATCATCTTCCATAGGCAGTGATCATCGCCAGGCAGCGGGACTTCTCAAATCTTAGGGGAGGCCCCTAGGATTTGCCCTGTGGGAACTGGTTGGCTACCAGTATTTTTCCCTGGCCTTTACCTGCTGTATTAGTTTCCTAGAGCTGCTGTCATAAAGTACCACAAGCTGCTGCATCGAACAACAGAAATGTATTGTCTCAGAGTTCTAGAGGCTAGAAGTTCTAACATCAAGGTATGGGCAGGGCCATCCTCCTTCTGAAACCTGCAGGGGAGTCCTTCTTAGTCTCTTCCTGGTTTCTAGCAGTTTACTGGCACAGGGGAGTAACAGTAACTCCCATAGGTTCTTAGTTGGAAATGACCCTTGTTACAAAAGACAGATTAACAAGAGAAAACCAAACAAGTTTATTAACATGCGTATTTTAAATCCACATGAAGATCCAGAGAATGAGTACTTTTCACAGAGGTGGCTTTGAATTTCAGTTTATATAGCATCTTCAACAAAGAACAGTAAATTTTTAGTAACAAGACAATAGAAAAGGACCTTCAAATCTCTGTGGGCAGCAACTTGCAGGTGGAGCAGTGAAGAAGGGCAAATAACTTGCAGATAAATGTTAGTTAATACAGCTTGCTAATATAAATTCTTCTAACACCTTTGTCAGGCTGACAAGGGTCTCAAACTGTCTTCAGTCTTTAACCTTTGTTCTCCCTTATAGACAGGAAGGCAAAATACCATTTTTTTTTTTCATAAATCTTTGTCCTGCTTTTAGGCAAATGGAGGAAAGAAATTTCTTGAATATCTGTTTCTTCTTGTCTTCAATGACCCTTCGTATTTTGAAGAGGCACATTCTAGTCTCATATACAGGCAGCTACATAACTCCAGTCTCTGCCTTCATCATCACATCACATTCTTTCTGTATATCTCTGCCTTTACGTGGCTGTCTTATAAGGACGCCAGTCATAATGGAGTGGGGTACGGCCAATATGACCTCATCTTAATTAATTACATGTGCAATAACTTGGTCCCCAGGTAAGGTCACATTCTGTGATACTGTGGGTTAGGACTTTCACCTATTTTTTTGAGGGAGCACAATTCAACCCATAACACCTGCCTCACTTGACTGCATTTTATTTCAGGGCCTTTTACAGTAAACTTTCTTCGGTTTTGAAAAATGTTTTTTGCTTGAAAAATTGAACGGGAAGTCTTACAGTTTCCGAATTTGATTGCTTTGTTTTTTGTAATCTCCCCCATTTTTCTTTGTATCATAGAGCTTCAGGACCCAACACAGCATCTTGACATTAAGCTGAGAGCCGTCCTTTCTCTCTGGCTCTTTGAAAGCTTCTGTGTCCTGGAGTTTTCTCTGAGGCTTTGATTTGAAGCCTCAATTTTTGGATGTGGCCTTTCCAGGGCTTTCTGAAGTGCTGAGTGATCTGGCTTCACTGCGTCTTCAAAATGTCCCTGCCGCAGCTGCTATTCTTGCTCTGTAGCATTTGGCTTTAAATATGTTTCATATCAAGAGGGCTGACACCTGTTTTTCTCTTCCACTCATCCTTCTGAATATAAATGAACTTCTTGCAAACCCAGTACACTTTGCATGAAGAAATAGGTACAACTGGCTTTTGTGAGTCAAAAACAGACTGGCCTCTCCCAGAGGTGATAGCAAACAGCTCCCCAGGCCCAGCTTGGCCATGTATCATGTGCTAAGGCAGACCTCCAAAGGATGATTTTAGAAGATCAAGGGAGATTATATTGGCTTGAAAAGATGGTTTAAATGAGATGCAGCCTAGTCTAGTTTAGGAGTAAAGACTGTCGGGACAGACCACTTACTGGCTGTGGCAACTTACACAAGTTATTTAAGCATCAGTTTTATCATCTGTGAAAAGGATTTATTGTATCTACTTTATAAGTTTATTGCAGGACTGAATAAGCTAATGCAGGAAACATGCTTAGCACAGTACTTGGCACACAGTGATTAGCAGCAATTGTTCTTAGTATAAAGAGCTCCTGTTATTTCCCCCTTTATTTAGACATTCTTTGCTTTAATTTATTTTCCAACTGGCTTCAGCAGCATTTTTCTTTTTGAGGCATCTGAAGGTCAAGTTTCAGAAAAGGAAAGCAACTAAATGTTGAAATGATGTAGATGGAAATCTGATCAAAGGCAATTTTTTTAAAAAAATACACTTTGCCGAGTATTCAGGTGATGTTCTATACTTAGCACTACGATAGGATGCTAGGGTTACTGGAAATAAACTCAGCAAACTATTGATTAGTAATATAAGTGTCAAGAAATTAAGCTTGCAATGAAGCAGGCAATGGAAACAGCCTTGTTTGGCTGTAAAAATGCCGACATTCCTGAAACAATGAGCTCATCATTAAATTCTTCATCTTCTACACCCATAAAAGAATTCATGGCTTGTTTGCTCATTTTTGCTTTGTTTTCTAGGCAGCTAAGAAGAAAATAAAGCAGTGGTTCTTAAACTTTATTGTGCACTAGAATCACCTGGAAGGTTTGTTAAACAGCAGATTCTGCATCCTAGCACTGCAGTTGCTGGTTCAGGAACACAGGTTGGACCTGAGAATTTGCATTTCTGTCACATTCCCAGGTGATGCTGTCACATTCCTGATGCTGCTGTTTCAGGAACCACACTTTGAGAACCACTGAGATGAAGTCCCCTGAGGCACTGTGATGTGGTCTAGAGCAGCGGGCATTAGTCATAAAAAGATGGGTTTGAGTCCTGGGGCTGTCCTTACTAGCAGAGCTCTTTTAAGCCAGTAACAGCAAATAATCTCTCCGAGACTAGATTTCTTCCATTTTCAATAAGAAATAATCAAATTCACCTCATGAAGTCCCCTTGTAAGGGTTAAATGTTTGTAAAGTACTTTGTTCATGTATTAGTTTCAGAAGATTTCATTAATCTTTTATTATATGATTTTGTGAAAGTCATGTAATATTTCTGAATGATTTGGGCAACCAAGTCTATCAAATGAATAATGCCGTTCATTTAAATGACAGAAGCAGTTTTAAATATTTCACTAAAATTCCACTTCAGAATTCTCATGCCCTTTTTCAGTCTGGGCTGTGTGTATGTTAATTCCCCCATTGTAATTAATCAAGTTGTTCTTCCCTCATTTAATTCTTACTAGGTACTAAATTGTATGATAAATCAGGAATTTCCTCCTTCTCTAATTCTGTGCATTGGCATTTTAGCATATTTTGATGTGTAGGTGGTAGAGGGCAGTGAAAAAGTCACAGCTAGAGTGCAAACCCTGAGTTTTCATAATTCATGAACAACTGGGATCTGACCACAGTTTTGTTTTTTTATATTTAGAATCAGCCATGTCAATATCCGCATGGCACAGAATCACCTGGGACCTTCTTAAACATATAGAGTTTAGCACCCCATCTCTTAAAAATATGATTCAGTATCTAGATGGTGGGTCCTGGTCATATACATTTAAAGTATCACCCCAGGTGGTACAGAGACTACATTTCATGAAACACCAGGAATGGTCTGGAATACCCCAGTTGCTTTTAAATTCAAACTCTGCCTGCAACTAGCTATGTAGACTCAGTCAAATTCTCTGGTCTTCTTAAATCTGGGCGCTGTTTATGTGAAATTGCTCACTCTCACTTGGGGCTGTTATGCAGATTATAATTAACATATGTAAAGTGCCTAGAACAGTGCTGGGCCTGAAGCTCTCAAACACTCTAACATTGGGGTAGTTCTTTAAAAATGCCAGACACAGGAAGGCAAACAGATAAGATCAACACAAAAGTTCCTAGGTGGATAGAAGCAAAATGAAGCCAGTTGGCTCTGTGAATCATAAAATATTTAGTAAGCCTTGGGGAAAGAGAATTCATCAAAGATTACATTAAAGTGACTAATTTCTTTCTTTTTTTGAGAGAGAGAGGGTCTCACTCTGTCACCCAGACTATAGTGCAGTGACACAATCACAGCTCACTTCAGCCTTGACCTTCTGGTCTCAAGTGGTCCACTTCAGCCTCCCAAGTAGCTGGGACCACACCTGCATACCCCCATACCTGGCTAAATTTTTAATATTTTGTAGAGATGGGGATCTCACTGTGTTTCCCAGGCTGGCCTTGAAGTCCTGAGCTCAAGCGATCCTCCATCCTTGGCCCCCAGAAGTCCTGGGAGTACAGGAGTGAGCCACCATGCCCAGACTAAAGTGACAGTTCTTACAGGTATCTTCAGGTCAAGAACATTCACAACTAGTTTCTAATTTGTTGTAATTATTGTCTAGGTTCTAAAGTTCTTATTTTGGATGCCATAAGATTAAACAGTGTTTGAGTGTATTGGAATGAATTATTCAATCTAATCTATTGAATTAGCAGACTATCATTTTTACTGTGACAGAACAATAATTTTTCATTCACTTTAATGTGACAGATAATGTCCTTTCATGAAAAAATTCAACACTTCAAGAGAGCCGAAATAAAGCCTTATTAATACAAGACAAAAGAGCCAATATTATTCAGTAACAGAATAGAAAAATGCTGTTTAAAAAGAAAACATTATTACTGCAAAGACAGATTTTTATTCAAGAAGTTAGGAACTACCATATAAATCTGCATTTACTTTGATTTTTCCCAACATCTTTGTGGCTGTCCTTCTTTAGTCTCGTAAGCAATATTTTTTTTCTGTACTATGGCCTTTCCCGGCTTACTGACATGCCTATAATTTACATGCTTAAAATTCGTAGTGTGGCATCTTTTTACTTCCATGCAATTCCTGAAGATCTATGATGTCAGCAGAGCTTTTAGAAGGGAATTTATCAGCCACAATTGCACATTCATTAAACAAAGCTTAATAACAGACAGTCCTAAGGGGGTTTTCATTTATGGATCATTTAGTGTGGGGTTCCCCAAGGACAATGGTCAACATTAATTAAAACATCTTGAAGTCTGTAAACCACAGTTATTTCTGTGTGAGATGCCATGAAGAGCTTTGAATTATCAATTGGAAAACAAGGAGATTTAGAAAATTTCGGCTTTCTTGTTGCTCTCCTGCAGATGCCATTTTAAAATAAATTTTTTTCAGCATCACCAAGATTAACACAACTTATTGCTCAAGAAAACCAGTGTTTTATATTTGTAATTTGTTACGCAAGAGAAAAAGAGGACTCCTGAGACATGGGGTAGATATCATATTGCCTACATGTCTTGGGGGTAGACCATCGCTTGAACTGTAATTGCCAGATGGGTTCTTCCTGCTCATTGCACAGACAAAATCAGTCCACTGAGACTGTGGCATTGCAGTAAAGAAAGAGTTTAATTGATGCCAGGCTGATCACACCATGTGGGAGACCGAGTTATTACTCAAGTCAATCTCCCTGAAGGCTCAGAAGTTAGGGGTTTTACAAGGATAAAAGGGTGGACAGGGGGCTAGGGAAGAGAGCATGCTGATTGGCATGGGAAGAGGGCATGCTCCTATGATTGGGATGCAATCATAGGAGTGTGGAAAACAGTCCTTGTAGGCTGAATCTACGTCTAAGTGGGGGCCACCAAAGGACTTGCTGGTCTGGGTGGGGCTGTCCAGTAGTCAGAAATGCAAAAGCATGAAAAGACATCTCAAAAGGCCAATTGTAGGTTCTATAACAGTGATGTTATCTGCAGGAGTAATTGGGGAGGTTGCAAATATTGTGACCTCCAGAATAATGGCTGGTAATTATTTAACTATGACTAAAATTCAGTCCCCTCTCATCCTCCTAACTTGGCAGACTTTCATTAATTTTACAGGGGTAGTTTAGCTTTTTGGAAGAGCTAGTATCATTTAAACTATAAACTAAATTCCTCCCGAAGTTAGTTCAGCCCTCACCCAGGAATGAGCGAAAAACAGCCAGCCTGTGAGGCTGGAAGCAAGATGGAGTCAACCATGTCAGATTTCTCTTACTGTCATAATTTTGCAAAGGCAGTTTCAGAGGCACTCCTGAAGTGGTAGGAAGGTGTGCAAATTATGGGTTTGTCATATGCTTCTCATATTCATGAAGGAATATGCATATGTAATACAAGAAAGATGTAATTTTGAACCACTGGGACTTTTAAATATTTCCTCCTAGGTTGGACACCAAGGAACAATAAGAGATTATCCAGGCTTTAGTGCATCTGTGGATGCTGAAGCTATTCAGAAGGCAATCAGAGGAATTGGTGAGTGATATTTTACAATTCCTTTCTTAATGTTGAAGCAAATCAGGCAAGTTACAATCTAAAAGTTCAGTTTGCTTGGGTTGGCTTACTCAATTTGATAAATTGTCAGGGATTTTCTAAAATTGTGAAACAATGAGGAAATATACAGAGAACCCAGTTTTATTAAATCTTAACATTTATCATATTTACTTAATGATATTGATGGTTTAGGGGAGGTCCCCAAATGCCAGTGGGATCTCGACCCTGGCTGGTATCCAGACTCTTGACATCATCTAGAGAAAAAAAATCAAGGATGGGTCAGAAAATAGTGAAAGTACAGAGATTTATTGCAAAGTGAAAAGTAGACACTCAAGAAAGGGGAGTGTGAGTGTACTCAAGAGAGAGTTGTGCATAAGCGGGTTTGGGGCTGTTGCCTTTATGGGTTTCTTTAACCAGGGGGTGGAATAGTCATGAAGATTCCTGGAAAAAGATGAAGATTTCTCAGAACTGCGGTGCCACTCTTTTTTACACCAAATGTCGGTGTTCCAGGAACTGCCCTGCCACTGGTGGGTGTGTGATTGAGTATGTTAATTAGTATATTATGAAATCCTAGGAGAAACCTAAGTCAAATCTAGTGCCGTGTTGGATCCAGTAGGTCTTAGCCAGCTTTATCCACATTGTGGGTTTTCAGGGTCATATCAGTCCCTAGCCTCTGTAGCTATTTCAACAGTTTCCTTTTTCTAGTCATGCGAAACTGCGGCCTGGAATTTTCTACTCTCCTGTGCCCACCCTGTATTAGTCCTATCTAACCACCACCACCACTGCTACCAACAACAATAGTCACCATCATCATAAATCATTACAAATATGGCCCCCCCCTTGGCCAGGCATGTTGGCTCATGCCTGTAATCCCAGCACTTTGGGAGGGTGAGGCAGGAGAATCACTAGAATCCAGGAGTTCAACACCAGCCTGGGCAATATAAGGAGGCCCCTTCTCTACAAAAAAATTTAAAAATTAGCTGGGTGTAGTGGCTTGGGCTTGTGATCCCACATATTGGGAGGCTGAGGTAGGGGAATCCTTTGAGCCAGGGAAGTTGAGCCTGCAGTGAACTGTGATTGTGCCACTGCATTCCAGCTGGGATGACAAAGTGACAGTATATCTCAAAAACAAAACGAAACAAAAAGCAACAACAAAAAAACCCCAGTACAGTCTTGTCAGTTCTTCCTGGATTTCACTCTTGCCCCTTTTCCTAGAGATAAACATCATCCCAAATTAGAGTTCATTCCCATGAAACTTTTAATATCATAACTACATATATATGTACGTATTGTTTTGCATGGTTTCAAACAGTATAAAATGAAATCATACTGTATACATTCTTCTGCAACATTTTTTATCCCTTAACATTATATTTTTGAGATTTATCCATGTTGATATGTTTAGCTCTAGTGCATTAATTTTAACTGCATGATAGTCTATTATATCACTATATCAGAAGATGGGATTATTGATGGGACATTTAAGTTGCCTACAATTCTTTTATAATGCAATATAAAAATGCTACAATGAATATTCCTCTGATATCTCGTTGTGCATATTTGCTAGCATTTCTCTAGAATATGACAGGAACTGGAATTTCCACGTTGACAGGGATGCTTATCTTCAAATTAATTGGAAATTTTGCCGTACTGCTCTCTAAAATGAATGTAGAAATTAGCATTTCCTCCAGCATTGTACAAGACTTTCTTTTGCTCCATATTCCCCCCAATACTTGCTACAGTAAGACTATTCCATTTTTCTAATTAAGCAGGTCTAAATGGTATCTTATTCTGCATGTGTGTTTATTTCTTCTCTTTACTCCAATGACTAATGCAGTTAGGCATCCTTATTTGTATATCTGCTTCCACTTTCATGCATCAATAAAATATAAAATATATTTTATCTATTTTTTTCAGTTGGTTTGTCTTCTTTATGATTGGCAAGAGCTTTTTTTAAATTTCTCAATACAAACTTTGTAAAAAAGATTACAAACTGTGAAAATATTTCCTATAAATGTGTGGTTTTCTTTTAACATTGGTGACATGGTTGGGCTCTGTGTCCCCACCCAAATCTCATCTTGTAGCTCCCATAATTCCCACGTGTTATGGGAGGGACCTGGTGGGAGATGATTGAATTATGGGGACAGTTCTTTCCTGTGCTGTTCTCATGATAGTGAATAAGTATCACAAGATCTAATTGCTTTATAAAGTGGAGTTTCCTTGCACAAGCTCTCTCCTTGCCTGCCACCATCCACATAAGATGTGACTTGCTCCTCCTTCCCTTCTGCCATGATTGTGAGGCTTCCCTGGCCATGTGGAACTGTGCGTTCTCCATTAAAACTCTTTCCTTCATAAATTGCCCACTCTAGGGTATGTCTTTATCAGCAGCATGAAAATGGACTAACACAATAGGTTACAGTAATTTTTATTGCATAGAAGTTTTAAATTTTAGTGAAATCAAGTTTACCAATATTTTTGTCCAGGATTTATGCTTATTGAATCTTTTCGATAATGAAGTCATAAAGATAGATATTCTCCTACATTTTTTCTTCAAAGTTTTGAAATTTTATTTTTCACATTATGATGTTTATATGGAATTAATGTTCATGGATGGTATTTAAAGGTGTCTCATTTTATTCTATTTCATGTGGATATTTAATTTTCCCAGAACAGTGTATTGAAGAGCTCATTCTTTCCACACTGATTTGTATGTAATGTCACCTCTGTTTTATGTTTTCCTATTTTTCTCTTCTGTTATGCTTCATTTATCTATTTGCCTTTCCTAACACCACATTGTCACAATTATTAGGATTTTATAATAACACTAAATTTCTACTGGGCAAGGTTTTTCTTGGCTCTTTCCCCTCCTCTATGAATTTTAAAATCAGTTTGTCAAATTCCATAAGATATACCATATTAGAACTTTATATCAATATAATATTATCTTATTTCTGCCTGTTTGAGTTTAAATTTTTCATTTTTCAATGTAGGTTATTTCTTCATTTATCTCTTGATTGCCCTATTTTTTTTTTTTTTTAAGAGAGAGGGTCTTGCTCTGTCACCTAGGCTTCAGTGCAGTGTTATGATTATAGCCTACCGCAGCCTCAAACTCCTGAGCTCAAGGTATCCTACGGCCTCAGCCTCTGGTGTTGCTAGGACTACAGGTGCTCATCACATTGTGCAGCTAATTTTTAAATTTTTTGTAGTGATAGGGTCTTGTTATGTTGCCCAGGCTAGTCTTGGACTCCCGAACTCAAGCAATCCTTCTGCCTTGTCCTCCCAAAGTGCTGGGATTATAGATGTGATCCACTGCACCCAGCCTGATTGCCCTATTTACATCTATTGTGAAGTAGACTGTTCCATGAGATTAGTGCCAAACTGAATGAATTAATAGTCTTTAAATTCTGTCCCCTCTTATTTACCATTATGTTTCTTCATGAATTTGCACTTTGGCCTATAGGCCTTCTTTAAGAAGGAGGTTATTGTTTGTGAGCACCACTTCTGATACATTCTGAGTCCAGAACTAGGTGTCATAATGACGTCTACATTAGGGATATATCAGACCCAGTCTCTGAACCTGGGGCATCTTGGTTTAGTTACTGATCTTGAGCATGTTTAAGAATAAGAGATGAAGGCCGGGCGCGGTGGCTCACGCTTGTAATCCCAGCACTTTGGGAGGCCGAGACGGGTGGATCACGAGGTCAAGAGATCGAGACCATCCTGGTCAACATGGTGAAACCCCGTCTCTACTAAAAAAAAAAAAAATTAGCCGGGCATGGTGGCGCGCGCCTGTAATCCCAGCTACTCAGGAGGCTGAGGCAGGAGAATTGCCTGAACCCAGGAGGCAGAGGTTGCGGTGAGCCGAGATCGCGCCATTGCACTCCAGCCTGGGTAACAAGAGCGAACTCCATCTCAAAAAAAAAAAAGATGAGAACTGCCAGGCATACAAGCTACACATAACTGCAGGTAGTTTGGTATAGTTCTAGTCCAAGTGCGTAGGTTATAACGATGCAGAGAGGGGGTAGAAGATAAGAACAGAGACATAAGGCAGGAGAGATCATAACGAGCTGATATATGAGCTAAGGGGCTTAAACTTCATCCTGAAGATTACAAAGAGCCGTTAGAATTTTGGCCAAGGAGATGACATGATCAGACTGTATTTTAAAACATTTACTTAGGCAGTAGGATACAGGAAGAATTATATGGGGGTCACGTTAGGAGATGATTTAGGTTATCCAGGTAAAATATAATAAAGGCACAGTGGCAGAGGGCATGCCGAGGAGATGACAAATTTAAGAGATGTAGATACTTGCTATAATACAGGGAATAAGATAAGGAAAGGAATCTGAGATGATTCCTGGGATTTTTGCCTGGATGACTATATCCATAGTTGTGGACGAGGAGCATAGAAAGCAAGACAAGTCAGAAAGGAAATGGAATACATTCCACCCAGAACATGCTGAGTCTGAGGTACTTGTGCAGTTGAGGTGGCTGGTACTGTACTGACACGGATGCTATGATAGGTCCAAGTTGGCACTCAGCCCCACAGAGCACAAATTCATTTTAATCTGATTCAGTATTTACTTAACTATGTACAAGAATACAAAACGAAAGACACAGAAGGGCAGCAACCTTCATTGGGAGGCCCAGCAGCTAACCAAGTACGCAGAAGCTTTTGCCTCATCATTGATATAAGTTAGGCACCACTGCCACGGAAGCAGTAGATGAGGTCTGTGAGGGTCACCTTGACACAAAGAAGTTGAGTGTTGAGTTTCAGGTGCTCTTTTATACCTCTCTAGTCATGTGTGCTCTAGGCCTGCAAGCCAATTCACAGCTTCCCGACCCAGGTATCGTCCTGGGTTGGGAAATTCATTAGACACAACTTTCCACGTTTATCTTAATACTGTAGTCACCAAGGTAAAAGAGTGACCTTGAGGTCATTCTCAGGCAGGCCAGCATCAGCTCTGGCCTGATGTTACCTTTCACTTACAAAAAACTGCTTTTGTATATGGGTTTGAAATTCATGTGAGAGGCCAGGCATGGTGGCTCACCCGTGTAATCCCAGCACTTTTAGGAGGCCGAGGTGGGTGGATCTCCTGAGGTCAGGAGTTCAAGACCAGCCTGACCAACACGGTTATACTCTATTTCTACTAAATATAAAAAAATAGCTGGGCGTGGTGGCACACACCTGTAATTCTAGCTACTTGGGAGGCTGAGGCAGGAGTATCACTTGAACCTGAGAGGCGGAGGTTGCAGTGAGCTGAGATCTTGCCAGTGCACTCCAGCCTGGGCAAGAAGAGTGAAATGAGAAGGAAGAAAGAGAGAGAGAGAGAGAGAGAGA
>NW_016107438.1:1306288-1318228 GCF_001604975.1 Cebus imitator
AGAAAGAAAGAAAGAAAGAAAGAAAGAAAGAAAGAAAGAAAGAAAGAAAGAAAGAAAGAAAAGAAGGCAAGCAAGCAAAGAAATCGAGGAAGAAAGAAAGAAAGGAAGAAAAGAAAAGAAGGGGAGGGGAGGGGAAGATGTGAAGTGAACCAGAGATATAAACACATGTTTTGTTGGGGGTCAGAGTTTTGGGTTCAACTTCTTGCTGCACCACTCAGGAGTTGTGTGACTTTGGCAAGGAAGATAACTTTGTGCCTTCATCTTTAGTACAGCTTAGTCCTATCTACCACACAGGGCCCCTGTGCATATTAACTATGACAATGAATAAAAGGGTGCTTCGTGCAGGGCAGGTTCTCAATAAGTGTTGGTTCCTGTTTTCCAGAGGAAGAAAGTTTTTCATATCAAGTATGGGAGAGAGATAAAAGGCAGTAAGACAGTAACCAAAGCTTGTAAAGGTAAACAAGTCAATTTCAAAAGCAGTAGGTTCTTTGTACTATTCCCTCTGTCTGATGTACAGATAGGAGTATTTAGACAATGATTGTTTTCTTCTCCCAAAACTATCCAAATAAACTTTCTTTTTTGAAACTTAGGCAAACAAAAAAATAAATAAAGATTCCAACCAGGTAAGAAGCTGGAAATTAAAATGCCTTACTCTCTGCACTTGTCTCAGGCCATTGATCATTTTGCTTTTGTTCAAGACAAATATTGAGCATAATATTGAGTAAAATAATTTTTGTTTTATTTAGGAACTGACGAGAAAATGCTCATCAGCATTCTGACTGAGAGGTCAAATGCGCAGCGGCAGCTGATTGTTAAGGAATATCAAGCAGCGTATGGAAAGGTAAGATCATGTTGACATGACAGGCAGTAAAGACGTCATCATTACAGTACCATGGTCGCTCCCACGTGGTTATGCCCACAGTCTTCTGTTTCAGGCTGAGTATAACAGAAGATGCCCTGTGCATCCAGTCAGGAGCCGAGAATGCGAGTCCTGGTTTTGCCTTGAACTGGCTGACTGGCTTTGGGCATATTACTTGGTCTTTCTGAACCTCAGTTCCCTCACCTGTAGAATAAGGAGGTTTGCCTTAGCTCAGTGGGTTATAAATCAGAAGTGATTTTGCTCCCCAGGGGATAGTTGGCATGAATGGAGACGTTCTGATGATCACAATGGGATGCTGGGGGATACTTCTAGCATGTAGTAGGCATAGGACAGGGATGCTACAAGCATCCGAGAATGCACAAGGCCACCCTCCACAACAAAGAATTACCAGGTCAACTATCTGACTAATTCTAGCTTAGATAACCTTTCGTTTCTCTTCTAATTTTAAAATAGTTATGTAGTTATAGGTCTAATTCATTCAGCAAATGAAAATTTAGTAAGTAGCAGAAACCATATAAGAACAAGTAACTTTGGGAGGCCAAGGCGGGTGGATCACCTGAGATCAGGAGTTCAAGACCAGCCTGGCCAACATGGTGAAACCCCATTTCTACTAAAAATACAAATATTTGCCTGGCATGATGGCATGCCCCTGTAATCCCAGCTACTTGGGAGGCTGAGGCCTGAGGCAGAAGAATCGCTTGAACCTGGGAGGCAGAGGTTACAGTAAGCTGAGATTAATGATTGTTCCAGCCTGGATGACAGAAAGAGACTCCATCTCAAAAAAATAAAAATAAATGTAAGACTTGGTCTTTGCTACACAGTTGATTTGTCCAACACCTATTTTGGGGTACTACTTTGTGTCAGGAGATATCCTAGACATTGGAGATATACTGGTATAAAAGGCAGATCCTGCCTTCTTTCATTGAGCTACCATTCTATTAGAATACAATAAACAAGTAAGTAAAAATAAGTTCAGATATGATAAGTGATATGAGAGAACTAAAATGGTTGATATGATAGACAATGACTGATGACTGGCTCTTGCAGATAGGATGATGAAGGAATGTCAGTGAAGGGTTGGTACCTTACTCCCCACTCAGCCTGAATGATAATAGGGGTTCTGCTCTGCTTGATCAGTGAGAGATGGTATTTAAGATATAGCAAATACAAAAGCCCTGAAGCAAAAACAAGTTGGGAATTCATGTGAGAAATAAAGAATTCCAATATGGCAGGAATGTAGAAAGTGAAGGGGGCAGAAGAAAGAGATGAGGCCGGAGAGAGGTTGAGAACATGCTAAGCCGTGGGTCTTTGTAGAGTTTAGATTTTATCCTAAGGGCTACAGGGAACCACTGGAGGTTTGTAAGCAGAGGAATAATATAATGCAGTTTTTATTTTTAAAGGATTATTTTGGCTGCTATGGATAATGAACTGTGGAGGGAAAAGGTAGAAATGGACTGGGCTGACCGTTGATAGGGTCTAGTGTCCATCCACAGGCAGCTCAGGAATTACCTCCTGGGAGTGTTCTCCAGGCCCCCAGACTCCATGAAGACACCCTTCTCTGAGGTCCCATTATCAGAAACTTAACGTATTATATTGAAATTTTATCCTTGAATATTTCTGCTTTTCCCATTAGGGCAGAATGTCTTAGGATAAGGACCTTGTCTAACTTACCTTTAAAGACCTAGCACAGAGCAGTTGCCCAGAAAACAATTGTTGAATTGAATGAATTGCCTAGCTTCTGGGCAAGACAACACTTTCACATATAGAGAAGGTGAATTATCTATTGGCCTTTCAGTATTTCCAAAATCTGGAAGGAAGATGGAGGTGGAGGGAACAACCATTTCTCACAGTGGAATAGAATGAGAGCTGTGAAATAAGATTCAGCTGCAGTGGCTTGGATGGAGGACAGATGGTAGTGGAATTTACCATTTAGAGAGAAAAAAAAAAAAACCTGTGGGAATTAACGCAGTGCTGATAACACTGAACACCATCCTATTTGTTTCAGCAGGAATGTGCCCCTGCTGCGCCCCCAGGGGTGTGGTAGTATTGGTCTGTGCCCACAGCAGTGCAGCAGGCTCAGAGGCTACCAGCCTCTGTTTCAGAGCTGAAAATAATCAGGAGCAGGAATAAACATTACTCAGTATTATGCTTTCGAATATTGAAAAGAAAAACCTTCTTACCTTCCTTTAAGCAGAGGAGATGGACTGTACTTATGTGTGAAAACAGTGCTCTAAACAATATCAACAGGTAATACCCATAAGAGGCTAAGTTCTAGAGTGCCATCGCCCTGTAGGATGACTATAGTTAACAATAATATAGTTTCAAATAGCTAGAAGGAGGATATTCAATATTCCTAACACACAAAAAAAGGTTAAATGTTTGAGATGCTGGGTATGCATTTACTTTGATCTGATTACCATACATTATGTGTATCAAAACATCGCTATGTACCTTGTGAATATATACAATTATTATTTGTCAAAACAAATAAGTCTAACATATTGCCACACTTAGGGTTTCTTTTTCTTTACTTGTTGCCAGAAAATTGCTTCTGATGCCACCCAGTTCCATGTTCTTACCCGAGACAAATGACCGGCCACTGTCCTCCTTTCCCCTTCCTCTTGGAGCTCTTTGGGAGTCACAGAGAAACAAGACACCCAGGAATAGAGCACCTTCCAGTGAAGCTGGGTGTGCATTTATAAGGGTTCCTCTTCCTCTTCCCTCACTCCAACCCAAACGTTGAAAGCATGGGGGACCTAGGAAATGCATTTTAATGCAGTTCCTAACTGTGACACTCATGGAATCCTCCTATTTGGCTCTCCTTCAAAAAACCTCTAGAAAACAGAACAATTTGGAAGTAATTATAAAATGTAGATTAATATTCATAGAAATATTTTCAACACTTCTGTTTATTCCCTGTGGATGGACATGTTTTGTCTGATTTTGTTACATATGTTCATCTTTCACTAGGTGACTTTAGAAAATGAGAATGGAAAAGTATTTCACATTTTTCTCCTTGTCTTTTTCATTTTAGGAGCTGAAAGATGACTTGAAGGGTGATCTCTCTGGCCACTTTGAGCATCTCATGGTGGCCCTAGTGACCCCACCAGCAGTCTTTGATGCAAAACAGCTAAAGAAATCCATGAAGGTATGAGCCCCCTGAAAGCCATTTCTGCCCGGGGTTTGACCAAATAATCAAAAATGGTGACTTTCTTGCAGTGCACACTTGTGATGGGGTGACTTGGATGCCATTTTGGTCTGTACTCTCCCAGTGGTAGAATGACTCTGAAATAGGGAACAGTTGTAGAACCTTAAGCCCAAATGTTCCTGGGCTGGAAGAATTTTGTCATATCCTTTGTTTGACATGAAGAGTCAAGTTCTCCAGTTTGTCATCATTGAAAGTAAATGGCACTGTCATTAACCCCAACACTCAAGCTAAAAACCTAGCATTATCCTTGAGCTCTCGTTTTTTCTTACCATTCCAAGCTCCCAAATCTATCAGCAAGTTTATTAATTTTACTTCAAAGTCCATTGCTACTGCTCTAGTCTGACCACCATCATCTCTTGACTGGATCATATCAATAGCCTTCTAATTGGTCCCTTTGCCTCCACTTTTGCCCACCTCAAATTCATTCTACACAGAATAGCCAAAATTATTTTTATTAATTTATTTTAAAAATCAAATTATGCTATTTACCTGCATAAATTTCCAATAGCTTTGAACGCTTAAAATCCAAGCTTCTTATCATGACCTTCATCACCCAACATAGCGCAGCTCCTGTGTAACTCTGGGACTTTTAAAAATTCTATCTATATCAATGAGGGTTCCCCAGAGAAGCAGAACCTATAGGCAGGACATAGATGTTAAAAGATTTATTGTAAGGCGAGGTGCAGTGGCTCGTGGCTGTAATCCCAATACTTTGGGAGGCCAAGGTGGGTAGAGTGCTTGAGCTCAGGAGTTGGAGGTCAGCCTGGGCAACTTGGAGAAACCCTGTCTCTACAAAAAATTAAAAAAAAAAAAAAAGCTAGGCATAGTAGTGCATGCCCTATAGTCCCAGCTACTTGGGAAGCTATGGTGGGAGGATCCCCTGAGCCCAGAAGGTTAAGGCTGCAATGAGCTGTGATTGTGCTGTTGCAGTTTGGTCTGGGTGACAGTGAGATCCTGTCTCAAAATAAACAAAAAAATGTATTAGAAAGAACTGGAGGCCATGGTGGGAGGATCACTGGAGCACAGGAGTTTGAGACCAGCCTCAAACTGAGCAACATAGTGAGAACTCGTCTCTACAAAATATTTTTAAAACCAGGCATGGTGGCTCATGCCTGTAGTCCCAGCTATTTGAGAGGCTGAGGTGGGAGAATCACTTAAGCCAGCAGGTCTAGGCTGCAATGAGCCATGACTGTGCCACTATACTCCAGCCTGGGTAACAAAGTAAGACCCTGTCTAAAAAAAAAAAAAAAAAAAAAAAAGAAGAAGAAGAAGAAGAAAAATTGGTTACATGATTATGGGACTGGTTAGGCAAGTTCAAAATCTGTAGGACAGGCTGTCAGGAAAGGCAGGCTGGAACTCTTGGACACCAGTTGAAGCTGCTGTCCACAGAAAGAATTGTCTTCACAGAAGCCTCACCTCTGCTCTTAAGACCTTTCAACTGATTGGATCAGGCCTGACTAGAAAAGGTAATCTCCCTTGGTTAAAGAGAATCAGTAATAAATTTAAATTTTATGTACAAAATACCTTCACAGTAACACCCAGATTAGTGTTTGGATAAGTGGCACTATAGCCTGGCCAAGTTGGCACATAAAACTGACTTTCATACCCCCTCCTCCTCATTCATTAATGATGTAGCTACACAGGCCTTTCCTCTGCTCCTTGAACATCATAAGCTTATTCTTGTTTGAGATCTTTATACATGATGTTTCTTCCATCTGGAATGCTTTTCCTCCAGATATTTTCCATTTTTTCACTCAAATATATTTTCTTAGCTGCATTTACTACTGTCTAAAAGTATCTTGCCTATTTATTTATTTTTGAGACAAGGTCTCTCTTCATTGCCCAGGCTGGAGAACAGAGGTGAATTGTGGACCACTGCAGCCTCGACCTTCCAGGCAAGCAATCCTCCCACTTCAGCCTCCTAAGCAGCTGGAACTGTAGGCACACACTGCCACACCTGGCTAATTAAACATTTTTTTTGTAGAGACAGGGTCTCGCTATGTTGCTCAGGCTGGTCTCAAACTCCTGAGCTCAAGCAATCCTCCCTCCTCGGCCTCTCAAAGTACTGGGATTGCAGGTGTAAGCCACTACACCTGGCCTTGTCTATTTTTAAAATCCATTTGTTTATTATCTTTTCATCTAACTAAAATGCAAACCTCCGCCCTGTCAGGGAACCTGGTAGGTCTTGGCCTGTATCTTTTGTTCCTAGAGCAACTCCTGAAATGAAGTGGGTGCTCAACATATTAACTAATAGGAAGGAGGAACAAGAAGAGCCTAGATCTGAGGCATAAGCCATATTCTGCCTTGCTATCAGGGAATTGAGTTACCTTCTTTCTGTGGAGGACATATGGACATCTGAGAAGCAGATGCAAAATGGAATTTGATGTACAAAAGATTTTTTGTGAGAAATGTCTGTGAAGGATAAAGAGGAGAAGAGCAGGGTAGGTGGGGTGAACCTTCAGACTGCAGTGCAGTCCTGACCTTTAAGAGGAGTGAGGAGAGGAAGTAGGCTGAGACAGGAGGAGCCTCAGTGCATAGTGCAGCTCCCAGAAAGCTTTGGCAGGCTGTGGGGGAGCCCCTGAGCAAAAACTGCCCTTTGGGGGAGTTCTGTGTTGGGCACAAGTGGCCCAGCTCTGGTACCCCTGCTGATTGCAGTCACTGGCTGATGGCCCCCTGGAGAGGGCATGACCTCAGTGTGAACTCTGGTAGATCCAAAGTTGTGGCAGTTGAAGGCTGTTAGCCAACTGCGTTCTTTGTAATTGATTCTCTTGAAGTGAAATGTGAGCATTGTATCTCTATGGCATCCCATGAGGAGGGTTTAGCAGGTGTAATTGTAAGGGTTAGGTTCACCAATTAGTGTCAGAACAGTTTCTCTTTTACACAAAAAAAATCCGGAGTAAGCAGCCCTGAGCAGGCTGTGGTGGCACCACCATTATCAGAGCCTCAGGCTCCTTCTATCTTGGGGCTATGCCACCTTTAACCCATGGTTTTCACTTTCTGGTTAAGATGGCAGCTCAAGACTCAGCCATTATATCTTCATTCCAGTCAACTCAAAAGAGCAAAGGACAAGGAAGGGTTGACTCCTTCACTCTAAAGATACTTCCTAAGCATGCATATGATAATTCTGCCTATATTCCATTGGTCAGAGTTTAGTTACATGGACATACTTCACTGTAAAGGAAGCTGAGAAACATAGCCTTTATTTGGGTAGCTATGTACCAAGTTAAAAATTGGGGTTTCTATTACTAAGCAAGAAAGACAAAAGAGATATTGTGGGAAACTAGGAATCTCTGCCACAGAGAGACAGAATTCAGTCTCTGTTCATATGCTGCATTGGCCTTATTTGATCAAGTCTTAGTGTACATGACTTTTCTTGGAGTCACAGTGTGATTCAGTGACCTTGATGAAAAAAGGGCTGAGAGGTAATTAGTCCCCATGCAAGCCGGGCCCCTGACACACTTTTCAATCCCCTGAGGATTTGAAAAGCTCCCTGTATGAACAGGATGATACATGCTGATAGACCCAGTACAGTAATACAAGGATAAACTCATTCAAAAGTATTGTAGAGCCTTTTATAAACATAGTGGTATGTTTGAATGTTGGTAGGGTTAATCCTGTTAGACTATCACTTCTGATCTTGAATGACACAGGCTTTTTCCTTTATGCTATTTCTTCCTAGAATTATTTAATTGATTTTTACACAAGAGTGAAAAATTTGATATCACTTTATTCCAAATGATTTATGTTATTTTAATACTAAAATATATGGAAAAATGAAAGCTACTTTAGAGCAATAGAGAACCTTGTATTGGTTTATTCAAAAGTGTCTTTCATCTGTATAAAACAAGGTATTAAAGACCAAAAAGCATGAGATTAAGCTTTTTAATTGTTCTAAAAATTCGGTTTTCTTTTCATTTTTAGGGCACTGGAACAAATGAAGATGCCTTGATTGAAATCTTAACTACCAGGACAAGCAGGCAAATGAAGGAGATCTCTCAAGCCTATTATACAGGTATCTTATTTTCTGCTTATCTTCACCACTGTTCACACATATGCGAGCCAATGTTGCTTTTCCCAGAATCCCCTGTCTCTTCATGAGGCATTTTGAGAAGACAAGACTTATAAAAAGGAGAATACCTTCTAAAATCAACTAAAGACTATGGGATTCCAGGAAAAATTGAAATGTGATCTGAGCTAGAGATTGCTACATAATAATGGCATTAATGCTTTACATTTATAATATTATAGCTGCAGCAGATTTTGCTCTCAGCAATCTCTCATTGATTGAATTAACCATTTTTATCAATGTAAGAGATTCAAATCATATTTTATTATTAGGTGTTAAAAACCACTCAGATTAGATCCAAGATTTTTGGTGTGGGAAATTAGATTAATTTAGAGGATGTGTTGAGCATAAGAATTCAGTAGAATTAGCTGAAGACCTAATAGTCTGCTGGTTGTATAAAATTAGAAAGTCTCTGCAATGCAGTTCTGACTCTTAACTACCCCATGTTAGTGCAGACTTCACAGGTTTAGATCACAGTCCCCACAAGACTACCTTTACCTAAGACACCAGCCCACAAGCTCAGGTGTTCCCAGGCTACTCATGCTTTTAACCAACAGGCTCCAAATTCAGGGTTCTCACTACCCTCTCAGGTTCAAAAGCCCACTAGAATGACACAGAACTCAAATATTGATAAATGCAGTATTACCATAGAGGAAACAAATCAGGGTCTGCGTAGGGAGAGATTTGGAAGTGTCCAGTGGAAGCTTCCACCCTCCTGAAATATTGATGTATCATTATCAACCAGCAAGCTCATTTGATTATTGATAGTCATAGTTTTTATTAGAGTTTCATTATAGAAGCATGATTGATTGAACCATTTTTCATATGATTAAACTTAATCTCCAGTCCCCCTACACTCCCCAGAGGTCAGACTGATATTGTGGCTCAAAGCCTCAACCCTTTAATCACATGGTTGGTCTTTCTGATGTGATCAGCCTTTATTGTGAGTCATCTTGTTAGCATAACTGAGCTGTAGTCCAGGGGACCCACCATGAATAATAAAGACACTCCAATGACTTGGGAAATCCAAAGGATTTACAGTTTATCTCCCAGGAACCAGGAATAAGACCAGCCCAATTCTTTACTATTCGACAGCCCCCTAGAACCCTCTCCAAGTACTTTAAGGGAGCCACAGTTTCTGTGTTTGTGTCTCATAGAGGTCAGTTGTGTCACAATAGCTTTTGCAGTGGGAAAGGCCCAAAGAAGGAGTACATATTGGTCCTCAGATGGGTGTTAAAGAGGTTGCTTTGGGAAATTCTTGTTAGACGGTAAATACTTCAATGACAAGTGACTCTTTTTTTATTGATGTATTAATTGGATTCTATTCAGAAAAACAGAAACAGCCCTAGGCATTTTAACAGAGAGAATGTAATATAAAGCGTGGCTTAAACTAGGCACAGTGGCTCACGCCTGTAATTCTAGCATTTTGGGAGGCTGAGGTGGGCAGATTATATGAGCGAAGGAGTTTAAGACCAGTCCAGGCAACATGACAAAACCCTATCTCTTAAAAAAAAAATACCAAAAATTAGCCGGGTGTGGTGGTCTCAGCTCCTCAGGTGGCTGAATTGGGAGGATCACTTGAGTCTAGGAGATTGAGGTCACAGTGAGCCTTGATCATGCCACTGCACTCCAGCCTATCTTGGAAGAAGAAGAAGAAAAAAAAAAAGAATTGCTAAACACCTTTCAGAGGACTGAAAAAGCAAAAAGGGAACAAACGGATTCATGCAGAGTACAACTCCCCAGAGCTGGGAAAACAACAGAAAGTGGTTGAAGTTGTCAGAAACTAGAAGTTAGAAGAGGGACATACCTGGCTGATGTCAGTACCCCAGGGGCTCAGAGCAGAGGCTTAAGGAGCAGGAATTGAGGCCTATGAAAAGAGGGCTCCATCTGGTTGAAGCTGGTACCTCCATGGGGGCCAAAGTGACTTGTTCTAAGAACCTGGAGCCAGTTGCTGGTGTCAGGGTGAAAGGCCTTCACTGGGTTGACACTGACATGAATAGCCATTGACCACCTTGCACTTCTTTCCACCCGCTGCCTTCCCATCCTCCTCTACTCCCCACTACTTGTGAAACCTCATAGGAAGCAGGTACAGAAACAAGTAGACAAGAGAATTGCTTAATCATTAATGCACCAAAGGGCATGTTGTAGGTGTTTAAAGTATTTCAGGTCAACAAGGTTTGCATATTTTACAAAACCCATCAGAGCCAGGCACTGTATCTCAAGGTGGCTTGGTACTTTCTGGTGTTTCTTAGAAGAGCTGCTGCTCCCAAGTAGACCTGCCCTGTGACAGATCCCTGGAGCCTGGCATTTAGGTACAAACAGTCCCAGGATGTAAGCTTTATGAGGATGAAGATTTTTGTCTATATTGTTCACTGCTGTATCCTCAGTTCCAAGAACAGTGGAGGAGATAAGTGTAAATATTTATTAAACGAGTGTCCTCAAAATTGAGGTTAAGATCTTAAGAGCCAAGTGAAACTTCTAGCATCTGGGATAGTGTTTTGCAGATATGACAAATGATAATAGCACAAAGTTACCAGAGCCTCAATTTCTATGTGAGCAACACTGTCTAAGGTTACAAGGGATACTACTGCATCAGGGTTACCTTGGTTACTACAGATTAATGATACATAAGAAAATCAAGAAGGAAATCGTCTCAATCATGCATAGCCAAGCTTTACAGAGATTCAAGTCACAGCACTACCTGAGGGACCCAGATATCTTGTCAGTCTCTTGGCAGCTGGCATCCACTGCCGCCTGTGCTAATGTTTTCCGTGACAGTAACTGTTCCTCTTCCTTTTTGCTGCCATTGTTCTTGACACCAGCAAGTAACATCTCCTCCCTTACCACGTGGTGTTTGTCTACCCAAGCCTTATAAGTATTGTGCATAGTTTTTGGTTATTTTTGGCTACTGTTTTCTTCATTATTTCTAGGAGTCTTATATTTCTTTGTTATTCTACTACCTTTGTCTCCTTTTCTGTGTAGCTCGCTCCCTAAGAGAGAAGATATAATGGGTTCAGGAAGTCACTGTCAAGTTGGCCCTCATAACAGGACCAGAAGTCTTGTATAGCTTATCCAGTGCTGTGGCACAACAGAGTCTAAATAAATAGAGATCTAAATTCTTAACTTTTTCAGTATTCTAAAGTAAATGGTGTGTGAGAGAACACCGAAACAGGGATCAAGAACTCAAAGTTCTAGTGCCGACACCTATACTATTAGAATATGATATCTATTATTATACTCTACTGTGCCTCAAAATGCATAAAGTCGTTGTCAACTTAGATTGAAATAATTTTTTTAGTCTAATTTCCCACAAAATATTTGAAGTAAAGGGAGAGGCTGTGTGAAATGACTTATAAAGTCTCATCTAAATAATTTCAAAATTATAAAATACTTCCTCAAGTTCTAACATATGGGAGTTTCATTCTTTTACTTAATATTTTCAAATTTAAAGTTTTTTTTCTAACTAGAATGAAGGATAGATGTAACAATATCATAACCATTAGGTTTAATGATGCCTACTAAATATTATTATCATTTAGAAAAATAACATTTTTGGTACATTTTACTTAGATGAATTGCTTTGAAAAATTACAGATTTTATTAAAAATAGGTTGAAACTAAAATAATGCTGGGGAAGTTTCCATCTCAACGCAGTTCTTGCTGTTGGATAATCTCAGACCACTTTCTATAACTTTCATTAATTTAAAGAATAAGCATTCTCATGACTGATTTATAGAGTTCTTGAGAATGATGCAGACAGATTTTCTTTTTTTTTTTTTTTTTTTT
>NW_016107438.1:1318378-1323265 GCF_001604975.1 Cebus imitator
CCTATGTCCCCCCAACTGACCCCAGTGTGTAGTGCTCCCCTCCCTTTGTCCATGTGCTCTCATCGATTTTCAATAGCCACATGGTGTCGCCTGCAACCAGGTGTATAGGGACTCCATGAGAATCACCATCCTGTGGATGGGCAGACAGAGATTTAAAACTGATGGGCACTGCACATCACAGGCCATGCAAAAGGGGCTGCAACTAGTCAGTACTCAAATATACGAACACACAGTTGACGTTTGTGAAGGGAAATGGCATGCTTTGGGGTAGCTTTCTTACTTTTGGGAGATACTAAAAAAATATGGTTTAGTTATATTCATTAATATTAGGGCTAGATTCAATAAAGCAGAAAAATTAAAGTGGCTTACAAAGATAGAAGTTTATTTTTATCATATGTAAAAGTCTAGACATTGGCAATACTAGGACTAGTATGATAGCTACACAAAGCTTTTAGGAACTCAGGCTTCTTCTTGGTTACTTTCATTCCATCACCAGGAAGTGGTCCTTATCTTCACAGTCCAAGACTGCTACTGAAGATCCAGAGGTGAGTTCACATGCAAGGCAGTCAGATGAAAGATGGACATGGCCTCATCACTTTAGGGAGATTTCCCAGCAAAGTTATATTTGTCTGCTTTCGTTTTACTGTGAAGAACTAAGTTATAGAACTGTACTAGCTGAGAGGAAAGCTGAGAATATAGTTTTTAAGCTATGCACATTATATCTTGCTTAAGGTTAGTATTCTCTTAGCATGGAAGATGGTCAGAATGGAAATTGAAAGACAAACTAATAGCTCATCCACTCCAGCTTTTCCACTATGCATCCCTTAGCACCATTGTCAGATGAAATAAAGCATGATTTGCTCCAGAATGACAACTCTTTCTATTCTTTTGCATCTACCATAACACAGTGCAGTAATACTTACAAGAAGAATGTACAATCTCACATGAAGAAATTCAATAAAAGGGCAAGATTTATCTTATAACATATCCATTCTTTGCCAGTGTTGGCATTTAAACCTTTCTCTGTTTTATAATCATATTTTTCAGTTTGTCAAGGCTTAATTTCATTCTGATTTGGTTTCAGTATACAAGAAGAGTCTTGGAGACGACATTAGTTCAGAAACATCTGGTGACTTCCGGAAAGCTCTGTTGACTTTGGCAGATGTAAGGTTTTATTTTTTTAACTCCCGTGTAAGCTGGATGCTCAATAATAATTTTTAGAGAGTTTAAAAATAACCAAACTGAGACAGTGAGTTCACAATTTTCCTTATGAAATGTTTGTTCATTTTACATTTTTATTGCTACAAAGCAATATAATGTTTAACCAAGATCATAAAAGCATACATAATAATATAACAACAAAGAAAACTTACTTGAGTCAGTAAATGGAGGTGTTTTGGTCAGGGTTCACAATTTTGATATTAGAAGACATTCTGATACATCATCTGACATAAAGTATTTATTTCCATGATAAGTGTCTCCATTTTAAAGAACAGGTTTATTTTCTTTTGGGCTCCAAAGAATAAATATTTCTTTTGTTAGCTTCTAAATTAAATAGGAAGCATGATATGGAAGAATTATTTTTAGAGATGGCAATTAAGAAAGGAATATCAGTCTCAGGATTAAAGAAAAAGGAAAATGATTGCTGAAACTTTAGCCTTGCCACCTTGGAAGAGCTGCCAAACCATTAATCATTCTGTGACCTAATGAGGCCACATCTTACTTTCTCTTTTTAGAAGGCTCATGACTTTTATCATAAAGATGGTAAGGTCAAGGATGAGATGTATTCACAGCTGTGTAGAAGAGAGGAAGTGATTTAAGCCATATCTCACCAATTTTCTTTCAGCTGATTTACATAGCACCTAAAGTGTGAGAAAGTCCCAACGATGGTTTCAGCCTCATGGTTGAAACAGCACTTGTCAAAGTGAGGCATTATGCCATGAGGGAACAATTTGTCTAAATTATGGTTTCAGTTACTTTAAATGTGAAAACCTTATGAAGGCTGAACCCACAACCCCAAATTTATGAAGCATTGCTGCAAACATATGCTCTCAGAGATAGTATCTTCATAAGTGCATCTGTTTGTGTATAGACATGAACACACCCACCCACAGGAGGCAGTATAGAGTAGGGCTCCAGGGCAGGGTTCTAGAATCAAACAGGGCTGGAATCTCATGCTGCCTACTAGCTTTGTATATTTGGGCAAGTTCTTTAAGTCTTAAAGCATTTATTTTTATATCTGTAAAACTAAAATACTAATAGGATGTTATGAAGATTAAGAGAAAGAGAAATTATGTGAAGTACTTAGTGATCAACACATGGCAGTGGTGGTTTGTGAGTATTACATTAAGACCAATGATAATCAGCATTTTTATTATTGGACCAGAGCGTACAGTGAAAGAGAACAATAAAGTAAACAGCAGCAGAGTATCGGCAGCACAGAAAAGAAACCAGACAAAAATCAGACAGGCCTACAAGGACCTAATGTTTGAAAATAAGAACAAATTCATTTTTTTAAAACTATTGTAGCTAAATATTTCAATCACCTGTAACTTGCTAAATAATTCAGGCAATTTTGTGTTTCCGTTCTGTCTCCTGTCTTTCTATAATGCGTTTAAGTATTTGTACACAACCACACACACTCACACACACTTAAACCATAGAGCCTTTTATATTACAGTTGGTATGGGGATCTTTGAGGTTTTTTTTTTTTTTTGAGACATTCTTACTCTGTCACCCAGGCTGGAGTGCAGTGGCACAATCTCAACTCACTGCAACTTCTGCCTCCTGGGTTCAAGCAGTTCTCCTGTCTCAGCCTCTCAAGATGATTTCTCAGCTAAGTGTTGAAAGAAGAGTAGAAGATATCCACAAGCAAAAGGCAGCAACACAAACAAAGAAAGACCATGGTGTATTTTAAGAATGCAAGCAGTTAAATATGACTGCAGTGCAAGNCAGTCTTACTCTGTCACCCAGACTGGAGTGCAGTGGCGCGATCTTGGCTCACTGCAACCTCCGCCTCCCGGGTTCAAGTAATTCTCCTGCCTCAGCCTCCCTAGTAGCTGGGATTATAGGTGCCCGCCACCTCACCCAGCTAATTTTTGTATTTTAGTAGAAACAGGGTTTCACCATTTTGGCCTGGATGGTCTCAAACTCCTGACCTCAAGCAATCCACCTGCCTCGGCCTCCCAATGTGCTGAGATTACAAACATGAGCCATTCTGCCTGGCCTTTGAAGTTTTTTGTTTGTTTGTTTGTTTTTCCAATAAACTTTACTTTTTAGAGCAACTTAGGATTTATAGAAAAATTGAGCAGAAAATAGAGAGCTCCCATATGCCCCTTTTCTACTCTCTCCTTTCCCCTATTATCATTGTTATTTCGAGACAGGATCTTGCTCTGTTGCCCAGGCTAGAGTACTGTGGTACGATCCTGGCTTACTGTAGTGTCGACCTCCTGGGCCCAACCAATCCTCCCACTTCAGCCTCCTGAGTAGCTGGGACCACAGGTTCACACCACCACACTCGGCTAATTTTTTTTTTTTTTTAGAGAGAGAAAAGGTCTCACTCTTGCATTAATGTGTGTATTTATTATAGTTGAATGAATATTGATACATTATTATTAACTGAAGTTTACAGTTTACATTAGGGTTCACTCTGTCATATGGATTTTAATAAATGTATAATCTTATATGTCTACCATTACACTATAATAGAGTAGTTTCACTATCCTAAAAGTCCTCTGTGCTCTGCCAATTCATGCCTCTCCTCCCCACCAACAACTGATCTTCTTACTGTCTCTATAGTTTTGCCCTCTCTAGAATGTCCTATAGTTGTAATCATATTGCATGTAGCCATTTCAGACTGGCTTCTTTCATTTAGCTATATGCTTTATTTAAGGTTCTGCTATATCTTTTCATGGCTTGATAGCTCACTCATTTTTAGTACTGAGTAATATTCCATTGTATAGAATATTAATTTCACCTGCTGAAAGGCATATTGGCTGATTCCAAGTTTCAGCAAGCATTATTTATAAATAAAACTTCTGTAAACATTCATGTGCAGGTTTTTGTGTGGACATGTTTTCAACTCCTTTGGGTAAACACCAAGGGGTGCAATTGCTAGATCATATTTTAAGAGGATATTTAACTTTATGAAAAACTGCAGAACTGTCTTCCAAAGCGGCTGTACCATTTTGCTTTTCCATCAGCAGTGAATGAGAGTTCCTGTTGCCCCATATTCTCACCACTATTTGGTTTTGTCAGTGTTTTGTCAGTGATTTGGAGCCATTCTAATAGGTTGTGTCATGGCATGTTATTGTTTTAATTTGCAATTCTCTAATGACATATAACGTTGAGCATCTTTTCATGTGCTTTCTTGATACCTGTGTGTCTTCTTTGGTGAGATGTCTGTTGAGATCTTTCAACCATTTTTTAGTTGGGTTGTTATCTTCATATTGAGTTTTAAGAGTTCTTTATATATTTTGGATACAAGTTCTTTATCAGATACATGTTACAAATACGTTGTCCCAGTTTGTATCTTGTCTTTTCTTCCACGTAAGACCTCTGTGTTGGGTTGGGCATGGTGGTTCACACTTGTATTCCCAGAGATTTGGGAGGCTGAGGTGGGAGGATAGCTTGAGGCCAGGAATTTGAGGCCAACCTGGGCAACATAGCAAGATCCCATCTCTAAGAAAATTTAAAAATTAGCTGTGTGTGGTGGTGCTGGTGGTGTGCACCTGTAGTCATATTAACTACTCAGGAGACAGTAGTGGGAAGATAGCTTGAGCCTTGGAGTTCAAGGTTATAGTACGCTATGATTGCAGCACCACACTCTAGCCTGACCAACAGAGAGCAAGACCCTATCTCTAAAAAAAAAAAAAAAAAAAAAAAAAA